>NC_046966.1:997500-1142500 GCF_009769545.1 Cyclopterus lumpus | reverse complement strand
TTATTTATTATTTCCTCCATTTGACAGTTATTATGAAATGGGTATCTCAAGTCGAGCAATCTGTTTGGTTCATATGGGACTAGAAAGAGAAATACCCTGCTACGTTCCAAAGAACAGAAATAAAGCCATAAGTGGCCACAGGTGTCAAACCTCTCTCCAGAGCGACTGTTTATTTTACTCCGGGGAAAGCAGAGCAATATCTTCCCCAAACAACACACCTGTGCTTAACAATTAAATTCATCCTACTGGGGCTGAGCCGTTCTTCAGATAAATGTAAATAAATAGCCACATTTTAATTAACAGAACACCAGCATGTGATTAAAAAAAATATATATATATATATATATGCTAGCTGCCAGTGTAGACTACATTCCACAGACAATGCCTTGATATGTTTAGGCAGCCAGCCCAGGTGTATGATTTTAAGATAAGATATACTTTATTGTCCCCAAGGTGTAAATTTAGCTTGGGCAGTATACTGTTATTCACCAAAGACAAGGACAAACATGTCAAATGGTGGCCATGCCCTGATGGATCCAAATAAATATAAATACATGGGCATTATAAAACACGTCAGAATCATAGTCATAGAGAAACCATATACGACATGTGAACCACAATCACAAAGATTAATCTTTTTTCTTTATTGTGAATATTGTTATTCAGTAATAAAAAATAAAGTTTATTGCAATGGCTCTAACTCTCATATTGCCATTCTTGACGCACGTTGAATAAAAGCAATAAATAATGTCAGCCTGTGATATGTTGTGATTCTATCGCAGTGTTGTTCAGACCAACGCAACATACCAATTGCAGCCACCTTTTCTATTTATCATGTTCTATTCCAGAATGAAGGAGAAGTCATCACTATATCCAGAGAGAGCTGGGAAAATCTGATGAGCAGAGTGCTGTTATTGGAGACTAAACTAGATCTGAATATACAGGTAGTGTACATGCTGTGACATTTCATATTAATTTCATCTCCACTGAATGTCTTGTTTTGTGGTCTGTTTCTGCCTGTTATTGTGTTGATTTTATTAAACATGTTCAAGCATCTTCACAGGACAATGGTGGGTTGTAACACATTGATAATCAAAGCTATATAGCCCTATATTATATACTCAACAAGATGAAAAACATTTTGATCTGAAATTGAGAGCTACAAGACAGAATTTCTGGATTCCATCTGGAAAAGGGAAATCAGCCTGTTAAAACTATATAATGGGACCAGGATCGATACTGTAATAAAGTTAATTTACACTCCACTCCAAAAAGTGGATTCAATATTAATATTCATGTTGATGTACTGGGAACATAGCTGTTTCTTCAAACATTACATGGTTCAGTAAGGTAAGCATGTGCCGATACATTATGGTGCTCCATTTTACCGTCAGTCAAGGACAGAGGAGTGGTGAAGGAAGGTCACTGCACATACCAGATTATACAATTCAATTCAATTCAATTCAGTTTATTTTGTATAGCCCAATATCACAAATTACAAATTTGCCTCAGAGGGCTTTACAATCTGTACACATACGACATCCCTGACCTTTGACCTCACATCGGATCAGGAAAAACTCCCCAAAAATAACCTTTGACAGGGAAAAAAGGGAAGAAACCTTCAGGAGAGCAACAGAGGAGGATCCCTCTCCCCGGATGGACAGAAGCAATAGATGTCATGTGTACAGAATGAACAGCATTACAGAGTTACATAAACACATTACATGAATATGACAATGTATGAATGGAACTCCAATCCATGAAACAGAAGGAGGTAGAGAGGAGGGGGCGGGGCATCAGCAGGGCCAACGCGGGAGGCCGGCTCACCAGCATCAGACACCTCCAGGTCCAATGGACCCTATGAGACGTGAAGTCACAACGACTCTGGGGAGGAAGCAGAGTTAATAAGGTGCAATGGAGAGATGTAAATTCATCCATAAGGAGAGAGAGAAGAGGAGATAGGTGCTCAGTGTATCCTAAAACATCCCCCAGCAGCCTATAAGCCTATAGCAGCATAACAAGGGGCTGGACCAGGGCAAACCTGATTCAGCCCTAACTATAAGCACTATCAAACAGGAAAGTCTTAAGTCTATTCTTGAATGAGGTGACTGTGTCTGCCTCCCGGACTGAAAGTGGAAGCTGGTTCCATAAAAGAGGAGCTTGATAACTGAAGGCTCAACAGCTCATTAAACTGTCCCAAGTGGTTCAACTGTGATTAGCTTGAAACTAGCACTAAACCCGTTTTAGATTAATCCTCGACTAAGCACATTTTTAGAATTGTCTCTGCTTTCTTGTCTCTCTCTCAGTTAAGTGTCCCGCTGCCATGTCCGTCATCTGATTCCTCCTTTTCTTGCACCATGTCTGATGATTCAAAGGTGAGACAGAGCAAAGGACTCATCATGCTGTCACTATGAATAAAAAAAGATTAGATTTCAATGATTAGGTCATTATGTTGTAAATGACATCACCATATTAGTTGTAGTATTTATTTTCACACTCTATCATGCTGCATTGTAAACATTTGGGGATTGTTGTCCCTGACCAGGCATTTAAATAAGACACTCACAGTCTTTACAGGGGGTGGGCAAATACATGAATACCTTCCGTTTCCCTCTATTTGAAAGAAAAGAAATCAAACACATTGTTTTGTTGAGAAGCTTTGAAAGCTGGGAAGCTTTGAAAAACGGCATGCTGCTGGTTATGGCTGCACAACTATGGGCAAAATGATAATCACAATTATTTTTCACGATTATTAATTATATTTTAGGGACAACATTTCAGTATTGCACAGGGCAATGCTTTTACTTTCATGTTGTGCTACATTCTCGTTGACTAACAAATCTTTGTATCAAATTAAGACTTAAAATGAGGTTCCTATTTTCCTAAATCCATAACATTTTAATTTTATGCCAATGTGCGGGCAAAACAAGTAATATACTGTGTATTATTCTAATACTTTGGACTGCAGCCACAACATTCAGGAAAGCTTGTCATAAGCTGCCACCCGATATTTGTTTGGGAGCAAGACGCATGTTTTCTTGTCCTGTTTCTTTTTCCAGGAGAACCTCAAGGACAGACTAGAGAAGATCACCAACCTGTAAGTTCTCCAGAGTTCACAATTACCCCCTCCTAGTTGTGTGCACAGTTTAAAAAAAAAAATTTATGTTGTTTATTTTGAGCTTTTCCTATTTCTGTTTTGAAATGTGTACACTATTCAAGTTCCAAATCTGGCTAACCTTGTTAGCTGTGCCAGTGTCTGACTCTTCAGGCCGCCAACACAACTACAAACGTCATTTATTTTTTCTGATTCCTTTTACACAAAGGATTTTAAGTTTTGTATCGTATTGCTGCATCCACCATGCACCATTTGATAACGGCAGCATTAGTTGCCTCACCAACTTTGTATCTTGTAAATGTTTCTTGATTCTCTTGTTGGGTTTATTAGATTATGATAATGATAATATCTTTGTCTGTCTGAAATTTTTAGGTTGAAGAGCACCTCAAGTGTGCTGAAGAACACATAATCTACCACAACACTCTAAATATATTATGGAAAATTATCGTCAGTTTAGTTTGGGTTTAATTAAATATTACAGCACATTCTTAATGCACTTTTCTGTTGTTTTGGATTCACTGTTGGATCACCGTGATCTTCCTACAAAGCTATCTGAACTTTAGACTGTTGGAGCTTTTAAGTCAAGTGAAATGACAGAATGAATGTCCAGGAATAAAGACCTTGCTGATAAGAGTACAGTCAATGATTTTCTAAATATTACAAATAGCTACACAAATCTTAAAACTGAAGGCGCTTGTTTGAATTGTTTTTCATTTACTACTTTTCTTTTTACAATTGATAACTCCTTCCCCAATATTGTGTTTCATCGGTCCAACAGAAGTCAATGTTATCTACACTGTGGACCACTTTTATATTTTGAATTTATGTTGTATAGCCCAACATCACAACTCCTCTTTCACAGGACCCTCACATCGGAACAAGAAATTATTTTACCAGCCGTATTTATAGTGATCTGAACAGAAGATTACCAGAGGCAAATTAATGCAGTAGTTGATATTTATGCAAGTTGTTTTCATTCTTTTAAACTTTGATAATAACTATTGGGTTATAACTAATGTATTTTACCAAAGTCGTATTACACTGGTCAGCAAAACGTCCACAAGATGTAATTTACAACTGTGATTTTAGTTCCTTCACCTTTCTCTTGCTCAGCTCCTTTTTCAGAGGGAAGTCGGTGTCGTAGTCTGATAAACAAGTGCCGCTCCACATTTCTTTTATTTGGAATAGTGATGGTAGCTTGGCAGACAAAACAAACGAATGGACAGAAGCAATAGATGTCATGTGTACAGCATTACAGAGTTACAACACATTCAATAAATATGACATAAATTATCAATAATGAGAGTAGAAAAATAATGGAAAAAATACAATTACCAATAATAAAAGCAATAGTAGATTAATGATGATAAGAAAATCAGTAATGGTATTGGCAATAGTATTAGCAATCCAACTAATAATAATAATAATAACAATAGTAGCGGAGAGAGGAGCTCAGTGTATCCCAGCAGTCTCGGCCTATAAGCAGCATATCTAGGGGCTGGACCAGGACAAACCTGAGCCCACCTAACTATAATAGTTATCAAAAAGGAAAGTCTTAAGTCTATATACTCTTTGAAGGTATCATCGGTCGGGATACTCAGCCTAGGACTTCCGGCGCGACGTGATCAAGCAAAAAAAAAAAAATTGTGAATTGTTTTTATCGTCTGCATTGTGCTAATAATAGCATATCATTTTAGAGAAACCATACCATTTCTCAGTTGAAAGCCAATATTGCAAACCCAGATGAAATATAATCTAAATGTGAATGTTTAATCAACGTTTTCAAATAGATGGTTCAAAGACTGGTTTTAAAGTATTTTCACCGTTACCCTAGTCGTTTATTGAACGTCTGTTAAACAGAAAATATGTTCACTTGTTAAGCTCATCTGCTCATTATTACAACAATCGAAATATCCAAATGGTATCTGGTGGTTTTGGGACCCAGCTAACTTATCCAAGGGGACATTAAAGCGTGAAATCAACCTTTTCCTCAGGATTCCACAAAATACACAGCTAGCTAGCTAAATGTCCATCCTTCACAGGTAAGGCTCATTATGTCAATGGTGTGTGACTGCTTTTTTGTATCCAGCCTTGTTTTTTATTAGAAATGGCCTCATTGTATCCAGAATAACTTAATACTTAAACCAGGCCACAACAAAATGTTTTCTATACATTTGTTGTCTTTGTCTTTCGTTCTTTGTTGTTGTGTTTTTGTCAGATGGGCATTATGTTGTGAGACCAAATGGATCAGTCTATCATTTTGTTGTTTGAAATGTAAACAAAAGAACCAAATTATGACCTTAACATCTAAGAAATTATTTCTTATTTCTTGATTGGCGCACTGCACCAAGGTTTTTAGATGCGGTGTGGAAAGGCTCATGGAGGAAGATGGGTTTGTGACTTGAGATAAAAGACCCTTTATACTGCCCTCAACTGCCTGCTTATTTCTTACTCTAAGGTAGGTTGGTATTGATAACACAGCTGAGTGCATCTGTTGTCACAAATAGTTCACTGATAAAAGCACTATTTACACATCTGGGTGTTATACAAAATAAGCCAATTTGTTTTGAGCTTAAAAAACAGATGTAGACTTTTTTGAGTAAATATTTTCCAGCCAAATTAAATAGTCTACACACTAAAGGAGATCCAACCTTCATTTGTTTATAATGCATTTAATCCATGACTCGTTTCTCTAGGATTTGTGCAACGGTAATAAATAGTCCATGAATATGAGTTTACAGATCCCTTGTCGTTGTGGAGGTTGATTTATGTGGTTTTGCCAGTTACACTTAGTCTATTGGCATATCTATAAGTTGCACTGTTTATCCATCACAGTACATTTTGCTTGTACGCCCTCTAGCGTTTCTGGGAACAATGTTCCGTTCATGCTGCGAAGCATGAGTCTACAACAGTAAACCAAGCTTTAATTATGGGTTGTATTCATTTAATACAGAATACAGACACACCTGGGGAGATCTCCACTCTACTAAGTCCTCCTTTCTAGTTTACACATTCAAACATCTCAATACTATGGAAGCCCACTTCCGCCACTAATAGAAAAATTAAATGAAAATTTGTGGTGGAAAGTGTGTTAGCAAAATACAATTTAGAGAATGAAAAACAACAGTGAGTCTTAAGCATATTTAAGGTTCCAGCTCAACTGGAGGCGCTTCCTTTGCCTGGTCTGCAATCCACCTTTGCTGGGTGTTATGGAAACTGAAATGCATTGAGCATGGCAATGGTGCGTGTATTTTCCATTTATAATTCTATTTAGCCTATGATGTTGGGGACATTATGATAATATAGTGGGTTTAGTTAATTCAATTCAATTCAGTTAATTGTGTATAGCCCAATATCACAAACTCCCCTCAGAGGGCTTTACAATCTGTACACATACAACATCCCTGTCCCAGGACCTCACATCGAATCAGGAAAAACTCCCCAAAAATAACCTTTGACAGGGAAAAAAGGGAAGAAACCTTCAGGAGAGCAACAGAGGAGGATCCCTCTCCCCGGATGGACAGATGAATAGATGTCATGTGTACAGAATGAACAGCATTACAAAGTTACATAAACACATTACATGAATATGACAATGTATGAATGGACCTCCACAATCCATAAGAAGGTGAAAGCTGGCCGCAGCCTACTGTAGGTCTGAATACTGTAGGTTGTAGCCAGTATTATATAGGTCATCCTAATTTTAATCGAATATTTCTAACCAGTAATTTTGAGCCATGATTTTACTCCACATTTTTTTCAGGTTATAACTGACCGTTTTATCTGAGGTGTCTCCTGCTGGCTTGACTCATCTCTTCTCTAGACTTTGAACTTCGATGTTCAGTAGTTCTGCCTGTTAAAAAGAGGTAATCTGCTGCCCCCTAGTGGTACAGTGAAGGAGAGCCCAGGCTACAAACTTCATATAGACAAATGTTAATTATAAGAATTGATTAACATTAAATTAACTATATTGATAACATTAACAATAGCTCTACTCTTTTCATCAGGCAATAAGTTATGACAGTGTGACAGTAATGTGCAATACCAGGACCAGGGAAATGCAGCAAATATTCAGCTTTCATTCATATTCATTCTGTGCTATGACATTTCAATATATATTAATAACAGTTAAACTGACCTTGTTTAGTTGAATCCCTACATTACCTGTTGTATAGGCTCCCTCAAATATATACCTTCTTTCTTGGTTCATTAGATTAGATTCAACTTTATTGTCATTGCACATGTACTAGTACAGAGCAACGAAATGCAGTTTGGCATCTAACCAGAAGTGCAACAGAGAGTATAACGATATATACAGATTATAAAATACAAATACAGATGACATTAAATAATGCAGAATATAAACGGAGGCTACTATAAATGGAAACTATCTAGGGTTGCTAGTGCAAATATTCAGGGCATATTTACTTGAGTGCAAACAGATTGTATCAAAGTGACTGAAGTGCTCCTTCTCAATGACTAATAGCCTTGTAACCTTGTATGGAACTGTACTTGTGTAGATCTTTTCTAGTCTTCCGGACACTCAAAGCTCTGTAACGCTACATGACATCATTCACCCATTCATACACTGATGGGAGGAGCTAAGGTTCCACCTGCACATCAGTAACTGACATTCACACACATGTATACACCGTAGGCACAGCTAGAGGAGACATTTTGGGGTTAAGTGTCTTGCCCAAGGACACATCGACATGTACTAGTGGAGCCGGGATCGAACCGCCGATCCTCTGATTGAAGATAGGACTTTTAATTTGGAATATCTCCTAACTGGTATAGTAAAATTGTTTGTTTTTCAGTATGGGTGAAATGACCAGTTCCTTGTTACAAATGTAGGACCATTACTAGAATTATTGATATCAGTCTGTTTACAGTACCTCAAATATTCAGAAATGACCAGTTTATCGTTATGAATGTAGGACTTTTACTTTGAAGAATCTCTTACATGGTACAGTAACATGGTTTCATTTTCTGTATATGTGTAGACAGAGATGTCTTCAACATATATGCATTATTAATTAGAATTAGCTGGAATCATTGAGATACATATTTGTATATCATCATAAATATTCAGAAATTTGCTTTTTGATCGTAGAAAGGTAAGACTTTTACTTTTAAATATCTCTTGATTGGAACAGTAAACATTTTAGATTTTCACTATATCCATCCTGAAAATCAAAGAATAAAGACACTTAATGCACAGTCACATGCTTTATACTTAATGTGAATAACATGTATTAATGTAATTGTATTTTCCCTTTAACTCAATAGAAACAGGTCACATGCTTTATACTTAATGTGAATATCATTGATTAATCTAATTTCCAAGTAGTATACGATTTGTCGACATCTTTTTTTGAAAACCGGATGTTGTTTCACCTGGATCGTGTTTCCCATGAACGTGTATAGGTGCACACGTATGTCCGTGTATAGGTGCACACGTATGTCCGTGTATAGGTGCACACGTATGTCCGTGTATAGGTGCACACGTATGTCCGTGTATAGGTGCACACGTATGTCCGTGTATAGGTGCACCCGGATGTCCGTGTATAGGTGCACACGTATGTCCGTGTATAGGTGCACACGTATGTCCGTGTATAGGTGCACCCGGATGTCCGTGTATAGGTGCACACGTATGTCCGTGTATAGGTGCACCCGGATGTCCGTGTATAGGTGCACCCGGATGTCCGTGTATAGGTGCACACGTATGTCCGTGTATAGGTGCACACGTATGTCCGTGTATAGGTGCACACGTATGTCCGTGTATAGGTGCACCCGGATGTCCGTGTCTGCTCAGTATCCTCGTGAGGAGTCCGAGTTCGTCCTGAAAGGCAAAGCTCGGGGCACAACCCGAGTGCAATAACGCGGGAGATTGTTTCCTATTTCGTGTCGACTCCTTGTGACGTAGTCTCGTGCCACGGCTCTCAAACATCAAACGGCACCGCGACTAGGACCCGGATCTGCAGACTATGGAAGAGCCAACGCCTGACGGGTAACCAGATCTCATTTATTGTCTTGAGAAGCACAACGACCACCGGGAGAAAGTAACGTTTCCGGTATCGCGAGGAGGCTCTGAGGCGGACAGAGCACCCACGGGTGGCATGTTGTTTCTTCTGTTGTCATATTTGTCATATTTGAAACGCTAGGCTTCCGGGTGGTCTCCTCCCGAGCCTCATGCACCCGGAGCCCACGCGTTCGCCTTTTAACGCCGATATCGTGTTGAAATAAATAAAAAACATCTCTTATGTATTTAAACCCCATCCAACCAGCTGACCCTGACTTAGTCAATTTGTTCTTAATAACTTCATAGTATTATTTACCCTTTCCGTTTTAATTAGAGGTTTTTATATAACAGGACACTAATCAAAAGCATCCAATTGCAGCCGATGCTGTTATGAAAGATGAGTAGATAGATGAGCTGTTTGCCATCAGTCCTAATAAATCTTCACACACTATCCGGTTAGTTAGGGTCCCTGTCACTCATTTGATAAGAGACACACATTTGTTTTCCTTTTACACAATATGCAAAGGAACAGTAATTTATCTTAAATATGTTTCTTCTTCGTAATTCATTAATAGCATAACAAAGAAATTGAGGAGAAATACCGTTAACATTTTGCAATGAATATCGTTTACTAGAGTGGTTTATTCTTTCAGCAGTCCTCGTATGTTAAACATGTTGTTAGGGTTAAATGGTGTAAATGCAGCAGAATAACCTGTAAATGTTGACAACTTTCATAACAATTTCTTCTGGTTTACATTAGAAGAAGTTTACAGACACATTGTGTGTGTTTAGGAAGTATCACGACATATAGTCTGTCATTTTACTTGGAAGATTTTTGCAAGAAACAACTGACTGCCAGCAACCCACAACACTCACTATTAGACAGTCCGCTGCAATAGAAGCTGATTTTTGTTAATGTAATTGTTATCCGAGCCGGACAGTTTTTAGCTAACGTTCCAATAAAAATATTGATAACGTTTTCAGCTGATTTGATGGTGTTAAAAAACTTTTAACTTCTTCACTTTCGAGCTAAATGTCGTTTTGATTATTAGTTAACTTTAACCTTTGGCCTAGAGTCGGTAAAGAGCACTAACGCCGGTACATTAGCCGTGCACAGCTCTTGGCCTGGCTCGGATAGCTTCTATCCTCGTAGTAAACACTGGGCGCTGTATGGGCCAATCCCAATCACAATCACAATCACAATCACAATCACAATCCCCACCTTTATGGACTCTGGTTTTGAGGCGCTTAAACTCTGTGAGGGTTTAGGGCTGTCCCACTGTCGTGCGTGTGTGTTCGCTCGCTGGCAGACATTTTGAGTCCTTTATGAATCCTTTCCGTTAGTCAGATGCAGACTTTGCCCAAAGGAATCACCCACAATTCATGCAATGTGACGTTACACATGCAATTACCAATGGAAAAGTTAAACAAAGCGTTGCAGCTGTCACACTGGACCCACGACACCAATCCCTCCGAGCTCTCAGTTGGGTTCTGCAGCAGCCACACCCCCAAACTCCATCTTTCAGGAGTGTGACCTGTTAACAGAATTTATTTTAAAACTTTTAATGAAATAAAATGATCAGATTTTCATGGTGGATGTTGTGAGTCCAGCAGACGAGGAGCTGGATGATGATGGTAGTCTGCCGGATGGGAGGCTGTATAAATAACAGAAAAAGCTTAACCATGTTTTGTTTAGTCTTCATCATGACTAATGTCACCATCATGTTATAATATTGCTTGTTTTTTTTCAGGTTATATAAAGTATTTACAGTGGAAGGGAGAGGAAGGAGTTTGGGACTCAGCTGGCAATGTTGAAGGCTCTAAAATAATGATCATATTGTATTATTACAATACTAAAATACATACTCATAATAATGTCTATGCGTCACAAAAGTTAATGCATTCAGATTGATACGTGAATTCAAATGCAAAATTGGTGTGCGCTGACCAGGAGACGGGAAGGTGGCGGTGTTCCTCTACAAAACCTTTTTTAAGCATTTTTTGACTTGTTTCTGCGTAGTGGCACAACTAGGAAGAGAGAAGACTACCTGGAATGTCCGGAATACTTTATGGCTGTAGCCTTTCTGTCAGCCCAAAGGAGCAAAGACCCAAGCTCACAGGTGAGTGTTTGTTTAGTTAGAAGGCTGTAGCAATTGGATACTTGAAAAAGATGTATCTAAATGTATCCTTGTTTTCTTTCTTTTTTTTCTAATCAAAGAAGTCAGCCTAACGGACAACTTGTATGTACTGTGCCTTGCATAATTATTCACCCCCATGGACTTTTCTACATTTTGTCATGGTATAACCACAGATTAAAATGTATTTCATTGGGATTTATGTAATGGACCAACACAATAGTCCATCATTTGGAAGTGTGGGGGGGGGGGAGATATCATGGATTTCAAAATGATTTCAAAATAAATATCTGAAAAGTGTTGAGTGCATATGTATTCACCCCCTCTGAGTCAATACTTGGTAGAACCCTCTTTTGCTGCAATTGCAGCTGCAAGTCTTTTGGGGTATGTCTCTAAGCAGCTTTGCACATTTGGAGATAGAAATGTTTGTCCATTCTTCTTGGGGAAAAAATGGTGAAGCTGTGGAACCTCTCTCCCTTCTCTGCAGGTGGGCGCATGTATAGTGAACCAGGAGAATAAGATAGTTGGCATTGGTTACAACGGTATGCCCAATGGCTGTGATGATGACCAGCTACCCTGGTCTCGTTCTGCTGACAACCGGCTTGACACAAAATACCCTTATGGTGAGAATGCATGTGCACACACAGTTCCTGCTATATCCTCACTTTAATTTTGGATAATGATTTGGGTTTTACTTTTTTCTGGGATCAAAAGTTTGGTTGATGAAAATGTACTCTAACAACAAAGTAACAAAGAACCCCTGGTTTCATCCCCCACAACACATAGTAATCATCTGTTTTCTGGAATATGCATAATTCAATTCTAAAGGCATTTGCGTGCTACAAAGACCGTAGCTCATTAGATGTCCATACTCTGCTACTGAGTTCTCTCCATGCGTCAAGTGCTAAACGTTAAGCCTGGAGAAGGTGGTGGAGGATACATAATTAAGAAATGTCTCTGCTTCTCCATTGACCAGAAGGGCAAAAGAGTCATCTGCATCTTTCTCTACTTAAAATGGCCACCATGACCTGGTGTTTAGACTGAGACTTGTACTTCCACCGCAATACAATGGAGTTTACTGGACTTTTGTCTGTGGTGCCTGTAAAAGTTTAGAGAATCTCGAGCTGCCTGGTGCTTGGAAGAAGAAGCTCCAAAGCCAGAGATATATAATAATCATTATTTAATCATAACAAACAAGAGTCATCAGTATACATACATGGTCCAGGCCCGGACGCGCTCACATGGCTTCACTTCCACAGTCTCCTGACGTAGCCAACAGTTTCTGTCTGGCGTCACCACGTAAGAGACCAAATTCACGTCTCACAATTAGTTTTATTGGCAGTCCATTCGCTGAGCTAAGCTCCCATTGGTTAGTGGAGGTATTCATGTAAATACCTTTCAGAGACATGCTGCTGACCAGAGAATAAGACATGAGGTTCACACCTGAAGGTTGGTTCCATTGGTTAGTGGAGGTATTCATGTAAATACCTTTCAGAGACATGCTGCTGACCAGAGAATAAGACATGAGGTTCACACCTGAAGGTTAGTTCCATTGGTTAGTGGAGGTATTCATGTAAATACCTTTCAGAGACACAGCATGCTGCTGACCAGAGAATAAGACATGAGGTTCACACCTGAAGGTTGGTTCCATTGGTTAGTGGAGGTATTCATGTAAATACCTTTCAGAGACACAGCATGCTGCTGACCAGAGAATAAGACATGAGGTTCACACCTGAAGGTTAGTTCCATTGGTTAGTGGAGGTATTCATGTAAATACCTTTCAGAGACACAGCATGCTGCTGACCAGAGAATAAGACATGAGGTTCACACCTGAAGGTTAGTTCCATTGGTTAGTGGAGGTATTCATGTAAATACCTTTCAGAGACATGCTGCTGACCAGAGAATAAGACATGAGGTTCACACCTGAAGGTTAGTTCCATTGGTTAGTGGAGGTATTCATGTAAATACCTTTCAGAGACATGCTGCTGACCAGAGAATAAGACATGAGGTTCACACCTGAAGGTTAGTTCCATTGGTTAGTGGAGGTATTCATGTAAATACCTTTCAGAGACACAGCATGCTGCTGACCAGAGAATAAGACATGAGGTTCACACCTGAAGGTTGGTTCCATTGGTTAGTGGAGGTATTCATGTAAATACCTTTCAGAGACATGCTGCTGACCAGAGAATAAGACATGAGGTTCACACCTGAAGGTTGGTTCCATTGGTTAGTGGAGGTATTCATGTAAATACCTTTCAGAGACATGCTGCTGACCAGAGAATAAGACATGAGGTTCACACCTGAAGGTTAGTTCCATTGGTTAGTGGAGGTATTCATGTAAATACCTTTCAGAGACACAGCATGCTGCTGACCAGAGAATAAGACATGAGGTTCACACCTGAAGGTTAGTTCCATTGGTTAGTGGAGGTATTCATGTAAATACCTTTCAGAGACATGCTGCTGACCAGAGAATAAGACATGAGGTTCACACCTGAAGGTTAGTTCCATTGGTTAGTGGAGGTATTCATGTAAATACCTTTCAGAGACACAGCATGCTGCTGACCAGAGAATAAGACATGAGGTTCACACCTGAAGGTTAGTTCCATTGGTTAGTGGAGGTATTCATGTAAATACCTTTCAGAGACATGCTGCTGACCAGCGAATAAGACATGAGGTTCACACCTGAAGGTTGGTTCCATTGGTTAGTGGAGGTATTCATGTAAATACCTTTCAGAGACACAGCATGCTGCTGACCAGAGAATAAGACATGAGGTTCACACCTGAAGGTTAGTTCCATTGGTTAGTGGAGGTATTCATGTAAATACCTTTCAGAGACACAGCATGCTGCTGACCAGAGAATAAGACATGAGGTTCACACCTGAAGGTTAGTTCCATTGGTTAGTGGAGGTATTCATGTAAATACCTTTCAGAGACACAGCATGCTGCTGACCAGAGAATAAGACATGAGGTTCACACCTGAAGGTTAGTTCCATTGGCCACTTCAAAGAATGCCTCCAATCGATAAGCTAGAGGGGTCAAAGTTCACACTTCTGGTCAAGGACAGGAAGTTCCCCTTCAGAATAAAACCCTATTATCCTGCCTTCAGAATAAAATCAACATCTCAGGTTTCAATCGGCATCCATTTTAACTATTGTCTAAACAATAAAACATTCATTCATTCTCATGCATCATACAATTAATCATTACATTTGTCATTAACAAACAGAATAATAAAACAGTGATCCTCTCTTATGCTTTATAATACATTCCTCAGAATATTCCTCAAATTAATTATCATAACTTTCTTTCTGTATTAATTTAAAACATAACCTCTTATCTACATGTGCAAGTGTATATAAAATCCACTACAACTCAACATGCCTTAAAGCACTGCAAATGCATTGAAGAAAGTCAACAGCAGCATCTCTTTCCAGAAGTGGTGTTATGGTTATCCACCATCCACAAACCTCACTGTGGAAAGTTTTCATTGGAACTATTTTCAACCAAATGTAAATAAAGTAATGTGAACTGGTTCTATGCTTATGATGCGTTAACAAGAGAAGTAAGTGTGTTTTTGGCCCATTTCTTCAGTGTCATAGAAAACACCAGCAGGGATCCTGTATGTTATGCCTGTGTCTCTTCAAAGGTTTGCTTGTGGCTTGATTGCAATACAACCTAAAAGTCACTTGTACTGACTGGGGACTATCATGGCACTCTGTCCCTCAGTGTGCCACGCCGAGCTGAACGCCATTATGAACAAGAACAGCGCTGATGTGAAAGGCTGCACCATGTATGTGGCTTTGTTCCCCTGTAACGAGTGTGCCAAGCTCATCATCCAGGCCGGTGAGTATTTACACACACACACACACACACACACACACACACACACTCTTACCTCCAGCGGCACTAGCAGCTGTAATCCTGTACGCATTGTCTACATATTTTTGGGGTCTTGCTTTTACATATTGTTGTTTCCGATGCTGTAGCTAATTGAGGAAATTGGTTGCTTTTGCACTTATTGCTCTACAGTATGACACCTGATGCAATTTTGACTTTTGGACATTGGAAAAAAAATCCAAGCATTATTTTAATGTTGATTTTTACTATTTAAATGTTAATGCAATTCAATTTTCAATTCTTTTTAGTTTATTTTTTATAGCCCAATATCACAAATTACAAATTTGCCTCAGAGGGCTTTACAATCTGTACACATACGACATTCCTGACCTTTGACCTCACATCGAATCAGGAAAAACTCCCCAAAATAACCTTTGACAGGGAAAAAAGTGAAGAAACCTTCAGGAGAGCAACAGAGGAGGATCCCTCTCCCCGGATGGACAGAAGCAATAGATGTCATGTGTACAGAATGAACAGCATTACAAAGTTACATAAACACATTACATGAATATGACAATGTATGAATGGAACTCCAATCCATGAAACAGAAGGAGGTAGAGAGGAGGGGGGGTGGGGCGCATCAGCAGGGCCAAGGTGGGAGGCCGGCTCACCAGGCATCAGACACCTCCAGGTCCAATGGACCCTATGAGACGTGAAGTCACAACGACTCCGGGGAGGAAGCAGAGTTAATAAGGTGCAATGGAGAGATGTAAATTCATCCATAAGGAGAGAGAGAAGAGGAGATAGGTGCTCAGTGTATCCTAAAACATCCCCCAGCAGCCTATAAGCCTATAGCAGCATATCAAGGGGCTGGACCAGGGCAAACCTGATTCAGCCCTAACTATAAGCACTATCAAACAGGAAAGTCTTAAGTCTATTCTTGAATGAGGTGACTGTGTCTGCCTCCCGGACTGAAAGTGGAAGCTTTGTTTCTATTTAGACTTTGATATGTCAGTATCAACAAATATGTGTAAAATTTATATAAATGACCTTGTGCTGGTCTTTCCACAGAACCCTCTTCTGTCAGACCATTACCTCATAACTTTTGAGTTCATACTCCAGGAGTATACACCGTTAGTCAAAAGTTTCTACACCAGATGTCTAACTGACAGTGCTGTAGCTACATTTAAAGAAGCGATTCCTTCTGCATTTGATTCAATACCACGTCTCAATGTGACGGAGGACTCCTGTGCTAACTTTAGTCCGTCCCAGATTGATCATATTGTCGATAGTGCTACAGGCTCACTGAAAATGACACTAGACTCGATAGCCCCACTGAAGAAGAAGACAGTGAGGCAAAGGAGGTTTGCTCCCTGGTATAACCCTCAGACCCGCAAACTAAAGCAAACTTCACGAAAGCTTGAAAGCATATGGCGTTCCACCAATCTGGAAGAATCACGCTTAGTTTGGAGAGATAGTCTTAAAACATATAAAAAGGCTCTCCGTAATGCCAGAGCAGCCTATTACTCATCAGTAATAGAGAAAAATAAGAACAACCCCAGGGTTCTCTTTAGCACTGTAGCCAGGCTGACAGAGAATCACAGCTCTGTGGAGCCGTGTATTCCTATAGACCTCAGTAGTAATGACTTCATGAACTTCTTTAGTGAAAATATTCTAACTATTAGAGACAAGATGCATTTTCTCCTACCCACAACAGTACCAATCTATCTTCCAATAGAGTAACCGTAGAAATAGCTGTCTGTTATCCGCGAGGCAATATTAGACGCTGAGCATCCGGATAAACTGCGTGGACTACAAACTCAGACTGCGCTGGAATACGGCTCACTGGGCCCACCAGCCCACCACCTAAACGGGCTGTGGGGAGGCAGCGCGGGGTTGAGGGACCTTTGTTTGCTGGCTTTGGGGTTTTATTTACTGGACTTTCTTTTGTGGACATTAAGAGACTTCGGGACTGACGGGAGCCGGGGATTGAATTGTACTGTTGTAAATTGTTTTTTGTGCATGTTCTGTTTGAGGTGCAGCGTATGCCGCATTGAATTTGATTTAATAATATTTGGTGTTCGAAACTGACTCGAAGCAGACTCGATACTCAATAGACTCGATACTCAATATCAGATCCGCCCATTCCCTTAAAATAGCGCATGTACTTCTCCTCTTAGGTTTGACTAGGAAGGGGAATTGTTTCAGAGTAATTGTACTGACTCTGTTGTCTGTCAAAAAAAGGTCACTATGGTTGCTTGATTTAAGTTTTGGACGCGTGCCTATTAACGATGCAATGGTCTGGTTTTAAACGTAAAGGTCATTTATTTCTAATGTGGTACACTTTTTAACACAAACCAAAAGATATGTTCTCTATCAAAACCCATTTGTCAAACCAAAAAAAAAGATTCCAAAATCAAAACATGAGTTATCATGAGTTATCATACATGGTCACCCGTTCTCACACGGTCAAAAAAGGTGTGCTCCTGCCAGTCTAGAAACCCCTGGCCGATGTGCTCCTCTTATATTGGCCTCTGTCCTAATTGACAGTGGCCCTACGCACCCTAGTGGTGGGAGGTCCAAAACAAGTACAATGTCTTTTACAGTAATGTTTTTTTTATGTTGCACTTCTGCGTCGCTTCATAATCAATCCCTCCCTCTGTCCAGGTATCAAGGATGTGGTCTTTCATTCTGATAAGTACCATAAGAGTCCGGAGACAGAAGCTTCTAGAAGGCTGCTCACTATGGCAGGTATAGGATACAGGTGAGTAACAAGTTTATACATACTGGAACAAGTGGAAATGTAAAAAAATAAATAATGAAGGTCAAGGGAAGCAATACCATATACACACACACATAAAGGAACATAATAACAATACCACCAGCTAAAAACAACAACTTGGAAGAGAGAATAAAAAAACAATAGTGGTGTTGCTGCATTCTCTTAAGGGATAGTTTGGGCATTTACAAGTGAGATGCACTTATCCAGTCCATGTATGACCCACAGAGACGGCAGTCGGAAACAGAGCCTTTAAGCCCCGCCCCCACTGCTGTACAGAGTGATCGCTTGTTTATTCATAGTTTAATAATATTGAACATGTTTAGTGTCCAAATTGCAACAACTTTGTTGCAGTCCTGATGAGCAGGTGGCTCCTCCCATCAGTGTATGAATGGGTGAATGATGTCATGTAGTGTTAAAGAGCTTTGAGTGTTCAGAACACTAGAAAAGATCTATACAAGTACAGTCCATTTAACATTGACTCTGCAGATTCAGATTTTACTCACAAAACATACAATAATTAAAATATGATTAATTATTATTCGTTATAATACACTTTTCTTTGTGAAAGCTACCGAGCTTCCCGTCTCTCCAGTATGCAGAAAACAGTCGTGCTTTCGGGGTTCTTGTTTTTATGAACACGACCACGCTGATGGCATCGGTCAAAACCTCGTGTAGTTCACGGCACATCTGTCTGGCTGCTAGCGCCTCTCTGTGAATGACAGTGTGTCCATTGCACATTTGGAGAGACTCTTGATCAGCGCCTGCAAGCCCTTCCTTTTCCCTGCCGTGGTCTGCGCACCGTCTGTGCAGAAAGTCACACAACTCTCCCATTTCAGCCCGTGTTCCGTCAGGTAACTGCTCAGAAGCCTAACGAGCTCTTCATTTAGCTAAGCTACTAAGCTACACGGGAGTCGCAAAGGATCTTGGAAGTCGAGATTGCGCATGCGCAAGCGTAACCTGTGAACGCCGTAACCGTAACGTAAACATTTACACATACTTTTGTAATATGTGACGATCTCCGCACTGCCCCCGCGCCCCACCTGTAACACCTCGGCCCCCCACAGTTTGAGAACCACTGCATTAGGGTAACTCCATATAAGAGCTCTTCTTGGGTAAAACACAGCTCTAGTACTAGTTGGATTAACGGTGAATGAACTGGGAGCTTTTCACAAAACCCTGCTGGACTCCTCCTGATTTTGAAAGGATTGGATCCACCACAGTGAACAGTAGCAGTCATGACCTACAGGAAGCGGGTAGTGATGACTGAGGTTTGAGGGTGCTTGAAGTGCTCCAAATGAAAGGTCAGAACTGGTCAGGTCTCTAAAGCTGAGAAATAGCTCCTCGTGCCTCTGACCATGTCGGGCAGGAAAACATGGCGGAGTGAAGTGTAAGAACCTTTTTAAAGCCTACCAGAAGGCTGCTGTTTAAATGTATAAACAGCAGAGCAGCTTGTTACTTTGTTACTGGTCAGTTTAGTGACGCGGCAGTACCATTAGTTTAGAATTAAAGCCAGGTTCATTCTTATTTAGCCAATAATTTGTAAACCTAGATATTCTTTAAGAATATCTAGGTTTAGAGTGGTCACCTGCACTCAGTATTCTCTTTTGGATAATAGTGTGTGTGTGTGTGTGTGTGTGTGTGTGTGTGTGTGTGTGTGTGTGTGTGTGTGTGTGTGTGTGTGTGTGTGTGTGTGTGTGTGTGTGTGTGTGTGTGTGTGTGTGTGTGTGTGTGTGTGTGTGTGTGTGTGTGTGTGTGTGTGTGTGTGTGTGTGTGTGTGTGTGTGTGTGTGTGTGTGTGTGTGTGTGTGTGTGTGTGTGTGTGTGTGTGTGTGTGTGTGTGTGTGTGTGTGACTAATGTGTGTGTGTGTGTGTGTGTGTGTGACTAATGCGTGTGTTTTTTCTTCTCCTTTGTGTTTCGGCAGGCAGTTCAAGCCCAAAAGGACTGAGATTGTCATTGATTTTAATTCCATTAACCCTGGAATGCTGAACAGCGACCAAGTGCAAACACAAACGGCTCACCTTGGGGAGGAAGAGGCAGACTGACGAGACTTAAAGGGACTTTGATGCCTCTTTTCTGTATGTCTTCTGCTTTGCCTTTTTTATATTCTGATTAACTGGATATCCAAGATGGTTTAATTTGGCGCTTTGAGGATGCTGCTTGCCCCCTTTTAGAACTTCCTTTGGGTTCAGACATACACAGGGACTCTTTCTGTTGATTTTTAAAAATGAATGTTGTGAATCTGATCTTCTCTCGTCTGTCTGTTTCGGGGAAAACAAGTAATCTACTTATTTTCTCTCCTCCAAAAAAAAGTTCCAGATTAGTTTCGAGGCACCTTGACAATTTGTTAATTTGACCTTTCATATTTCCAGTGCGATTCGATTTATCCAACCAGAAAGCAGCTACTGTTACGATGGAGTTTAGTTCCTGAGACGGGCATCTAATACTGTGCTAAGCTCCTCTGAGACCTATTTCTTCAAGGCTAATGCAATAATAATTTTATTAAATGACAAAAAAAACACCAGTTTGTCAGATTAGAAGGATTAATGGAGCTCCTTGAATGGCTCAATTATTCTAACATTAGCGCTGTGTATGTATTTGTTTCTGGGTGCATAATATGGGTTGTTTTTATATTCTCTGGAGGGGTGCTGCATCTTAGTTTTAATGACCATTTCACTATTGTTTTCTGAAAGTTGTTGTTTCAGTTTATTTAGATTAATTTCATGGAACCAAAAGGTTTTTAGAAACGTGTATCTGTGGATCTTCGACCATGATTACCTACCATAAAGAACGTTTATTCTTTACTGTCTAACATGCTGTTACGAGTGTGTGAAGGCTAATCATTTTGTCATGTATGTTGATTATGTACATGTGTGCTTTCTACATTAGTAACTGGGAAACACTTCTCAGTCAATAAACTGCTGGACCACACGAGCTGGTGTCCACTGTGTTCATTAGTCTTAAAGATTGATATTGTTAATGTGTCTTTGCTAACAGGCCATGTACCACATTCCTTCAAAGTAGCTGTAATTAAACCTCTCCTGAAGAAGCCCACTCTTAATCCAGAGGTGTTGGCTAACTACAGACCGATCTCTAACCTTCCCTTCCTCTCTAAGATCCTTGAGAAAGTAGTCACAAATCAGTTGTGTGACTTTCTACATCAGAATAGTTTATTTGAGGAGTTTCAGTCAGGATTTAGAAAACACCACAGCACAGAGGGAGTACTGGTGAAAATTACAAATGACCTCCTAATTACATCAGATAAAGGACTCATCTCCGTACTGGTATTATTAGACCTGCGTTCGACACCATTGATCATGACACCCTATTATTTACCTTGTATATGCTTCCTTTGGGCAACATTATCAGGAAACACTCCATAAACTTTCATTGCTATGCAGATGATACTCAATTATATCTATCGTTCAAACCAGAGGAGACCAACCAACTCCTTAAACTTCAAGATTGTCTTAAAGACATAAAAACATGGATGACCTGCAACTTCCTGATGTTAAACTCAGACAAAACTGAAGTTATTTTACTGGCCCTGAACACCTCAGAGATCAATTATCTGGTGATGTGGTTTCTGTAGATGGCATTGCCCTCGCATCCAAGACCACTGTAAAGAATCTCTAGTTATCTTTGACCGAGACTTGTCCTTTAACTCCCACGTTAAGCAAATCTCAATGACTGCATTTTTTCATCTACGTAACATTTCAAAAATCAGGCACATCTTGTCCCAAAAAGATGCAGAAAAGCTGGTTCACGCGTTTGTTACTTCCAGACTAGATTACTGCAACTCCTTATTATCAGGCTGCTCTAATAAGTCTCTTATATCCCTCCAGTTGATCCAGAATGCTGCAGCTCGTGTACTCACAAAAACTAAGAAAAGAGATCACATTACTCCTGTATTAGCTGCTCTGCACTGGCTCCCTGTAAAATCAAGAAATTTAAAATTTAAAATTCTTCTCCTCACCTACAAAGCCTTGATTGGTGATGCACCATCATATCTTAAGGAGCTTGTAGTACCATATTGCCCCACTAGAGAGCTGCGCTCACTAAATGCGGGGCTACTTGTGGTTCCTAGAGTCTTAAAAAGTAGGATGGGAGCAAGAGCCTTCAGTTATCAAGCTCCTCTTTTATGGAACCAGCTTCCCACACAAACACCTCATTCAAGAATAGACTTAAGACTTTCCTGTTTGATAGTGCTTATAGTTAGGGCTGAATCAGGTTTGTCCTGGTCCAGCCCCTTGATATGCTGCTATAGGCTTATAGGCTGCTGGGGGATGTTTTAGGATACACTGAGCACCTATCTCCTCTTCTCTCTCTCCTTATGGATGAATTTACATCTCTCCATTGCACCTTATTAACTCTGCTTCCTCCCTGGAGTCGTTGTGACTTCACGTCTCATAGGGTCCATTGGACCTGGAGGTGTCTGATGCTGGTAAGCCGGCCTCCTGCCTCGGACCCTGCTCGGACCCCCCTCCCCTCTACCTCCTTCTGTTTCATGGATTGTGGAGGTCCATTCATACATTCTGTCATATTCAGATAATGTGTTGTAACTCTGTAATTTACCTGTTTGACAAACTTTGTTTTCTCAAACTTTTCATCCAGAATAATAATAATATTAATACATGATAAATGGTTGTAAGAGTCGTGGAAACTGGTCATTTAAGATTATAACGTCCCCAACAATGTAATCTCTGCTCAACAGCAGGGAATAGTATAGGATCAAGTGTTTAAAAAAAAGGTTGTTTTGAACTATTTGAATGTCAAGGGATTGGAAACTCACACAAATTGTGCATTGTTATTTCATATTTGTTGCCTGCATGAACATACCAGAGACCCAACAGCTGGTTTGGGGGCTGTTTGCTCCTTCATGCATAGATCACTGAACAAAAGTTCACGGTGGGGGTAGTTATGAGTTTGGGCATGTGTTGAAATGCCACAGGGTGTGGAGTGTGCAGAAAGCCAGAAATCTGGCATTGAAACCCCACCAATTTAATATGCTCATTTTGTGCAACGAGACGGTAAAATATTTCTAATGAACTAAGCCGCCACCAGCTTGAGATTGTTCAAACAGTCTGATGAGACGCATTCAGCACTTTCTGCATCGCTGGGCTGGACTGCATTTTGATTTTGTCCACTAAACAAAGTGCGAGCGGCAGATACTCCACAGGGAGTACAATCCCATCACATGCCTATTAGCCAAGGCACGGCTGGGGCGGACAACAGAGCATGAGTGACCAAGCACTCTCTGGGTAGACTGAGGAAGAGCAAAAAGAGGGGCTTCATTGGCTCAATAAATGAGTGCACCAAGTCTTGAGACCTTGCTCTCAATAACACAAACTAGATGTAGAAACCCACAGCAGACCAGAATGAACTATAAGTGCATCCATTTACATTTTGGATGATTGTATATTATGGTAACACTTTATAATAACTGCACGCTATGAAGCATTAGTTAAGTATGAGTATACTTAAAATTGATCATTTATAAAGAATTGTTCCACACTTACCATTTATTTTTGTTTAATATTTGATCATGTTAGAGGCAGCAGTGAGAAGTCTCTCTCTGGTCCGGTAGCTCTCTAGCTCGGTAACACTTTATAATAACTATGAAGCATTATATAATACTTCATTTACAAAAGGAAGTCACTTTGGATAAAAGTACTAGATTTCTTCTAAATTAGCTTGAAGAAAGAACCTACATCCTCAAAACATCTGAGTAAGAAGACACTCTATATTTGTAATAACTCTTTTATGGCATACAATACAATGAGGGGCAACAGTGACGAGCAGGGTCGTCCTTCAATCAGATGATCGGCGGTTCGATCCCCGGCTCCACTAGTCCATGTCGATGTGTCCTTGAGCAAGACACTTAAGCCCAAATGTCTCCCGTAGCTGTTCTACGGTGTATGATTGTTAGTTTCTGCTGATGTGCAGGTGGAACCTTAGCTCCTCCCATCAGTGTATGAATTGGTGTGAATGAGTGAATGATGTCATGAAGTGTGAAAGAGCTTTGACTAGAAAAGATCAGGTCCATTTACCATGGTATTTTTTATTATACTTTGGCTTACATACTTTGCCTTTTTTACAACTTGTTATTGACATGTCTATACTGTAGCATTCGTATTTACATACTATTTCGTGATTTCTTTTTTCAAGAACTGTGGCACAGTGGATGAGTGGGTTGTCCTCAATCAAAGGATTGGTGGTTGGATTTCCCTCCCGCTAAGGACTGATGAGTACTCCAACAACAACTCTGACCCCGTTACGGCAATCGCACCCCTCGACCTCCCCCTGGACACTGGCGTTCCACAGGGCCGTGTGCTGAGCCCTCTCCTCTACTCCATGTTCACCTATGACTGCACGCCTGCACATGGTTCCAACACCATCATCAAGTTTGCAGACTACACAACGGTAGTCTGTGGTGGGCCTCATCAACAACAACGATGAGTCGGGAGGAAGTCCGGCACCGGGCAGCATGGTGTGCCAACAACAACTTGGCCCTCAACACCAAACGCACACTTCCATCCATATCAAAGGAACGGAGGTCGAGCATGTCTCCAGCTTTAGGTTTCTGGGTGTCCACATCTCAAAGGAACTCAACTCCTCTTTTTTATATTTATACTGCTATATACATTGCACTGCACTTTCACTGCTTCTTTTTGCACTTCTAGTCAGATGCTAAACTACATTTCGTTGTCCTAGTACTTAAATAAATTGGAATCTGAATCTGAATCCGTGTATGAATGGGTGAATGATGACAAGAGCTTTGAGTGTCAGAAGACGAGAAAAGATCTTTTCAAGTACAGATATACTATGATATATTTATGATGCCGTTATGGCATACTATGACTTATTCACGACATACTTACTACGACTTTTTTACTTTAATGGATAGATTTTTCAAAAAACATTTATATGGCATACAATATATATACTATGAAAGTCTTTTAGGACATACTATACTTAGTCAAAACAGTCATAGTTTACTATGCTATAAGGGTCATACAAATGTAAAAAACTTATATTTTATAGCATACTATACCAACATTTTTATGACATACATGATATTTAATTGAATTTTGTATTGACCTTTTAAAGGCATTCTATGATCATTTCATGACCTTTTTTAAGGAATATTCGACAGGTAATTTAATAAAAGATTATACAGTATATATATATATATATATATATATATATATACTGTATACTGTATACATTTTCATATTCTCAATTTTCTAAGAGAAAAATATTTTTTATAATCTATGGTTTACTATACTATTATATTGTAATGATATTTTATTGCATACTATGCTATTATATTGTTTGCCTCTTTTATTTAATTTTTTACTTTGTTTCTCATAATACTTTAATGGCTTATATTTTTGACACTAAATGACACAACATACTGCTGTGACACCTTTAAAGTCACATTTGTATGGCATAATTGACATACATCCAATGAGATTTTTATGGTATATTGTACAGCGCTTTTCTAGTCTTCTGACCACTCAAAGCTCGAAAACACTACATGACATCATTCATACAATGATGGGAGGAGCTACGGTTCCACCTGCACATTAGTACTAACTAACATCCACACACAGTAGAACAGATACGGGAGCTATTTGGTGTTAAGTGTCTTGCCCAAGGACACATCAACATGGACTAGTGGAGCCGGGGATCGAACCGCCGATCCTCTGATTGAAGGACGACCCTGCTCACCACTGACCCACAGTCGGTATGATGTTTTTAATAACTCTTTTGTTGCAGAATGCCTTCCGTTCATCCAGGAAGACCCTTCACACCCTGGACACAAGCTGTTTGAACTTGTCCACTCGTCCGAGAGCCCTATACTTCAAACACAACCTATACTTCAAAACAACACAACCAGACACAAAAACAGCTTCTTTCCACGGACACCACTCTGAGAATGCTGAACATCAGCCACGTAATGTCAGTAACAACCCCTGTAGCTGTCTATAACATATTTCATAGTTTAAATACACTGTTTTAACATGTTAATATCAACGCTCTCAATATAAATGCAAGCATAGTATACTCTGAATACTGTCATATCCCCCCTCATGCATATAAACCAAGCTGTTACATTAATACCATATTTATTCAAGCACATTTTGGATCATCGTCCTACTGTTTACAAAATTCAGTTTTTTTAAACACTTTTATATATATATATATTGTATCTGTAGTCAAATGTTCATGTTTTCCTTGTTGAGCTTTGTTGTTCAATTCAATTCAGTTTATTTTGTAAAGCCCAACATCACAAACTCCCCTCAGAGGGCTTTACAATCTGTACACAAACGACATCCCTGACCTTTGACCTCACATCGGATCAGGAAAAACTACCGTAGGGAAAAAGGGAAGAAACCTTCAGGAGAGCAACAGAGGAGGATCCCTCTATCAGATGTCATGTGACCAGAATGAACGACACACATTCAATAAATACGACAGAAATTGTTCATAATGAGAGTAGTAGGCATGATGAAAAACTACCAAAAATAACAGCAGCAGTGGATCTAGTAGAATAATGATGATAATAAAAGCAATATTGGTATTGTTAATAGTAAAAGCAATGGAACTAATTATAAGAATAAGAATAATAGTCATGGTAGCTTGCTTTGTTTAGCTGAATGTCTTTTTCTGTGTAAGTAAAAGTTTGTGAAAGCCACAAAGAATTCCTTGCACGTCTTCACACACTTCACACAATTCTGATACTGACTTGATGCGCCTATTGCTGACATGAATAAGAAGATGTTTACTTGTTGGTTTGTAGACCTGAGGAAGATTGAAATGTCTGTTTGAGAAAAGTGTCATTATCTTTGACATTCTGTCTATTGGGAAACTATAACCATTTCCTGTGATACCTTGGGATGCTACAGTTAATTGTGCTCCCATTATGATTAGCTGTGATCTGTACCACATCTGTACTCGTTTTACTCATTCAGGGGTCCAAACCAGCAACCATCCTGTGACAAGTCCGCCAGGCCACTGCTGTCCTCAATGCAGTCGGAGAAACCATACAAGAGATAAATGATCTTATGTGAATAAGAATATCCTTGTTGACATAACCTAAATGAGAAAAGGCCACTGCTGAGAGAGAGCACAACAGTCTCATCCTGAATCAGTGTCTTGTTACCAAGTTCAAGCAAGAACCAGAGAAACGAACAGAAAGAGCACAACCTTCCCCCCATGTGTGCCGCATGAGAGCTCAATACAGTTTCTTCAATTACCAGATATTATCAAAGTCAAATCAAAACACAAATGTAGCACAGCACTTTTCTGTGTGTGTGTCTGTGACTAAAATATAAGTTGAGGCATTTAACCATGCCTGGTTCATCATAGACACACTGGTGGTTAACTGCTGCCTGCTGGAAGAATCCACTGATCATCAGCTGATCTGAGTGACTCATTTCTGCCTTAACTCTGCCAAGTTTTTTGGAATTATGGTCTAATAAGCATATGCTTTAGCTACCTTGTGATTGACCAGAGACGTGTAAGTCACTCCTAGGCAGTCAGAATGCGGTCACTTCCATTCACTGGTTGCAAAAAACCAAGATGGCGACGGACACAATTCCAAACTCAAGGCTTCAAAAACGCAGTCCCCTTCTCATATACAGTCTCTGTATGTGACGTGCTTAAAGGTGAATATACAATGAATATTATCAAAAGAGATTCATTATAATGTATTAACGTACAAAACATACAATTCATTTTACTCCTCAAAGCTACCTCGCACACTTCAAACTCAAATCAAAACAGTCTTTGTTGGACCTTTCGAGTTTGCCAGAGAAACTGGATAAATAAGGGATATAAAAACTCAATATCGCCTACTTTTAGCGAGGTTTCCCGTGTTTTAAGAAACCTGCATGTAGGAGCTCATTTTGGTGAAAAGAGTGTGATGAGACACTCGGGACAGGCAGGGCTCCTGAGTCTTTGAAGAAAATTAAGCCTTTTCAATTTCATTTGTGTTTTGACGACTATTTTATATCTGTACTCAATAACAATATCACAAAGCTGCATGGAACACATTCATGTCAGCTTTTCATTCAGTTTGCAAATGTACAACACAGTAAAAAGAAACACAATAGTTTTAAGGAGTTTTATTCTTTACCGTAGAAACACTGTACATAAATTACTTTGTCTGAGACTAATATTGATGTACGGATAAGTGGAATTTCTCAACCTTCAAAATAAAAAAGATCAACCCATAAAACATTGTCAACTTGTCTCTGAAAAAAGATTGGTAGCATATGACGTAACACTCTGTGTAAAGTTCCTGTTCTTTCCTTAAAAAGATTTAAGATGCCTTCCCAACCTTGTAAACACACACAGACACAAAGAAAACTCCTCTATGAGAGTACAGAGACCCACAATCAATGAGAAAACATCCACATCGATTTTTGATCTATTACTGTTACTCATTAAAGTCACTGATGGCGATGCACTGTCCCTTTAAGGAGAAACAAGCAAAAAACGAGGAGAGAAGCAACGATTAGTTACTACTCAAAGCAACCCAGCCCCCCCAAAGCCATGACAACATGTTTCTATTGCAAGCAATACTACTACCGTTGACCGATAAAAGCACATGGTCTATGCATTATGAGTCACAATTAGCAGAAGTGAAGGGCTCCTGGGCTGACAGGGGACCAGTGTTTAACCGGACCGGTGAGCCCACTTGGTCCTCCCAGAACCCGAAGTTTCCTCACAGACCTGTTGATCGGAGTCTGACACTGTACAATGTTATAGACTTGTAGAAGGACGGGGATGAGATGGAGGTTTGAGAACTGTCAAACACATAATAGATAAGAAGGAAACAGAAACACAACTCAAAGTTTTGTTTAGTTCAGATCATGGTCCATTCCGGTGGTGGTGGTGTGATAATAGTAGTAATAGTGATATAGGTAATAGTATGTAAATGTATTTTTGTTCATTTTTGTATCCCCTTTTTGTCTGAAGCAAATGCAAGTTTATATATATATATATATATATAAAAAAAAAAAAAATCCAAACAAAAAATAAAGTCTTTTTTTGTTGTCCCTCGTACAAATTGTAGTCCTTTTTTGTGCCCCTCTCCCTCAGAGAGAGTCCACTACAGTTCCAGTTCCTCTGCAGCCATGGAGACAATAGATCCGACGGCTCATGGGGGTCTATAACCCAGAGTGACCCGCACAGATATGATACCTGCAACATCTGTGAGGGATCCAGACATTTGTTATGGCGACCGCTCTGACAGTTTACAACTGTCTAAATGCTCGGCTGTTCGAACCAGGCTCTACACCCCACTGTTTCACAGCCAGATAGCACACGATTATAGCACTCAGGTTAGCCCCGCCTACCAGAGAGAGGGGGAGGGGCATGCGTGCAGGCTGTTAAAAGGCAGACAACAGGGTGAAAGAAAGAAAGTATAGATAGAAAAGAGAGAGAAAAGGCATTGGTCCAAAGACTAAACCTTGTTGCAGGCGCATGAAGATTGTTTTTAACCATCACAACTGCAGTTTGTGTTTGGGGTCATTTAAGTGATCGTTCACTATAAATCCTACTTCTCAGAATAAAACTAATTGCAAACATAGGGTCTCTTCAGTGGCTACTTTTGAGTCGCAGGTTAGTTCAACCTGTGACATCCACTTTGTGTTAAAACTGAACTCGTTGTTAGTCTTTGACAGTCAGAGTAGAAATGAGCCGTTTGTTGGTGCCGTGTTACCTCCTCCCTATCTCACTCTGCCGTAGGAACTGCATGTTGTTAGCGCTGTCGGCTAGCTCGGGATACTGCTCTATGGACAACACATAGTAGCCATCGTAACCCAAAACCTTCCCGCTGCTCAGCAGCTGCCTCTTCTCTCCCTCCGTCCACAGCCGAACTCCTTCCTCCCCGTCTCTCACCCGTTGCTGTTCGCGGGCCCAGGCGCTCGCCAGCGCCCTCTGCCTGGCGTGCTCCAGGATTCGCGCCTTCTCTTCATCCAATGTCGTCCCGTATCGCACGTGGAGCACCAGGGCGCCGTACTGCAACTCCACGTCAGCGAAGCGCCGCGTTCTCCCGTTCATCACTGTTGTCGACTGGGACACTGTGACGTTCACACCGTTTTCCAGAGATTTCCTGCCTGAGGTGAGCCGCAGCGCGCTGAGGTCGTTCTCCGGCAGGCTGGTCTTGATGAAGTAGTGCGTGTCTCGTCCCTCCACTGTGTAATGTAGGTCTTCAAGGTAAAATGCATTGTTTAGCACTGCAGCCAGTTTGATGCAGTCCTCATTGGCAATGTTGAGGGCGTTGGTGACCACGCGGCCTTGGATCACGGCGAGCATCACTCCCTTGCCGATCAGAGACTTCACAGTGGAGAACCACAACCAGGGTTTGGCGTGGTCTGGATGCCGCCGGCTGAGCTGGATCTCTGGCATGCGCTCAAAGGACAGGAAGGCCTGAGACTGGCGAGTCACCTCCTGCTGGACACCTGAGATAGACTGAGGGCGAGAGCAGCACCGTTGGACTTAATGTGCTGCATTAACACATCAGAAGTTCATTACACACTCTTTAAAAGAACTAAAGACTAAGACTAAATGGAAACATGTTTGGTATGGATATTTTGACAATAAAGGTGCTAAATTGGATACTTGGAGCTTTTCCAACAACGCCGCCAGTTGGGAGCAGATTTCGAGCTGCAGCTCTGACGACACACAAGTGAAGGAAAAGCAAGAGTGTGCTCTCTATGGGGCCCTTTAAGTTTTATGTTTTTATCCATCACATTTACACGGGTGATATTATGTTGTTTGATTTGAGAAAGCTGAAGAATATCGGGGTCCCTAACCTTTTTTACACCATAAACAGTTTTTTGATATCATTTTGTGTTGCAGAACAGATTCAGAGTAATTGTCTCAAGAATAGTCCATAACGTTCTATAATTATTATGCTTTTCTATTTGCTAAATCATGTTTGATTCGAGTAGGAAGTTAGGGCAAAGATTAGATGCACTGAAAAAGAACAGTGATTACATGGCATCGTGGTAAAGTGATGGATATTCTTATGTTCTCGAGCTACAGGCTATACATTGTTTGTTCTGTATTACTTTTCATACTACCTGCCAATAATGTTATTGTTATGTGATTGTATGTGTATTACATTTTGATTCTTCCTCCCAAGGACTGGGGGAGAAAATGAGACGTCTGGCTGTATCTTTGTATCTCTACTGTCACTTATGTCTTTTTCAATTTTAATATTGCATTTGCTCGCTGATATGATATTTATAAACACACACAAACAAGTGATGACCCATGTATGTGTGTCATTATTCTTCTGGATGTACAACTGGCCGATCAACATGTAATACGTCCAGTACATTAACACATCCTTTCCCCCCTCACTCTGTCTTCATTAAGCAGTGTTCATGTTGCCATCTTTATTTCACTGAATATTAGCAGTCTCTCTCTCTTTGTGAAAGAAGAGTGACTTCCTGATACCCTATTCATAAACAAGTGTATTAATAGCAACCGTAACAGTAAGAGGAAGGAGCAGAGAAGCGATGAGCGATTGGTTTCATTGGAGGACTCTTTATTGTCTTCTCCTCATAATTCTCACTCCATGTCCTCCCCGTTTCCTTATTTTCTTTTCTCTATGAAATCAGGTTGTATCTGGATTTCTTCACATTTTCACTCTCTCATTTTTAACTTCTTTGTTTATATCCTCCTCAAATTGAACATCAATAAACCTTGCACTGCTTTCCCTTTATATACACTTAGATACACTAAATACACTTTCATTTTTATTTTATTTTTACATTTTCATTTCCTTTAAATTAAATTCTTTAATGTAATATGTCCTACCCTGCTATTCTATTTTGTTTAATTGTATTGTATTATATTGTAAACATGTTTGCTGCTGCTTCAAAGAAATTTCCCCCTGGGGATTAATAAAGTAATATCTTGTCTAATCTAATCTAGTTATGTCATTTGTTCCATGACTTTTCTTCTCCATTGTTTTTCTTTTGCATGTATAAAGTTAACTTTTCTTTCCTAATGTTAATTTCTTAATAGTGCAGTATACATTTATGATATCTGTAAACTATATGTGTAGTCATTTTTAGTATTCCTTTTTTTCTCTATATATTGCTAACACATGTATGCTGCTACACCATTGTAGGGAAAATAAATTAGTTAAAATAATAGCAATAATGTTAGAATAATAGAGTCATGATCACATTATTAGAATGCTGGAAGGTTTATGCAGTGCATGATGAGTTCAGCCGTCTGCTAATACAGCTGCTCTGAGGCCTTCTAGCCTTTCTATCGAAAAGTACTCAGGGCACATACAGGCAGGTCGTCCCACAGCTGGCTCTTCTTCATCTCCAGTGACGGTTGGGTCAGGTCAAACTTGGGAATGGGGAACCCTGGGATGGCGTTGTGGAGATGGAAGCCAAATGTGACCAACCAGATATTGACATCTACAGAGAAACAGAGCAGTGGATGTGGAAAAGAGAAAAATAAAAGAATTTGAGCACGTTGCAAAGATGATTTTCCCTCAATAGAGACTCCTTTGTATATTTCCCGTGCCTTCTTATTATACTTTATAAACCCTTATAAAGGGTATAATATGCAGCATGTTCCTAAGAAATAACGTATAGACTGATCAAATATAAATCTTCACTATGACCACAAGGTTCTGTGCTTGGACCAATTTTATTTACCTTATATATGCTTCCTTTGGGCAACATTATCAGGAAACACTCCATAAACTTTCATTGTTATGCAGATGATACTCAATTATATCTATCGATCAAACTAGAGGAGACCAACCAGCTCGCTAAAATTCAAGAATGTCTTAAAGACATAAAAACATGGATGACCTGCAACTTCCTGATGTTAAACTCAGACAAAACTGAAGTTATTTTACTGGGCCCTGAACACCTCAGAGATCAATTATCTGGTGATGTGGTTTCTGTAGATGGCATTTCCCTGGCATCCAACACCACTGTAAAGAATCTAGGCGTTATCTTTGATAGAGACTTGTCCTTTAACTCCCACGTTAAGCAAATCTCAAGGATTGCATTTTTTCATCTACGTAACATTTCAAAAATCAGGCACATCTGGTCTCAAAAAGATGCGTTTGTTACTTCCAGACTAGATTACTGCAACTCCTTATTATCAGGCTGCTCTAATAAATCTCTTAAATCCCTCCAGTTGATCCAGAATGCTGCAGCTCGTGTACTCACAAAAACTAAGAAAAGAGATCACATGACTCCTGTATTAGCTGCTCTGCACTGGCTCCCTGTAAAATCAAGAATCACATTTAAAATGATTCTCCTCACCTACAAAGCCTTGATTGGTGATGCACCATCATATCTTAAGGAGCTTGTAGTACCATATTGCCCCACTAGAGAGCTGCGCTCACTAAATGTGGGGCTACTCGTGGTTCCTAGAGTCCTAAAAAGTAGGATGGGAGCCAGAGCCTTCAGTTATCAAGCTCCTCTTTTATGGAACCAGCTTCCACTTTCAGTCCTGGACGCAGACACAGTCACCTCATTTAAGAATAGACTTAAGACTTTCCTGTTTGATAGTGCTTATAGTTAGGGCTGAATCAGGTTTGCCCTGGTCCAGCCCCTAGATATGCTGCTATAGGCTTATAGGCTGCTGGGGGATGTTTTAGGATACACTGAGCACCTATCTCCTCTTCTCTCTCTCCTTATGGATGAATTTACATCTCTCCATTGCACCTTATTAACTCTGCTTCCTCCCCAGAGTCGTTGTGACTTCACGTCTCAGAGGGTCCATTGGACCTGGAGGTGTCTGATGCCTGGTGAGCCGGCCTCCCGCATTGGCCCTGCTGATGCCCCGCCCCCCCTCCTCTCTACCTCCTTCTGTTTCATGGATTGGAGTTCCATTCATACATTGTCATATTCATGTAATGTGTTTATGTAACTCTGTAACTCTGTTCATCTGGTCACATGACATCTATTCATCTGCCCATCCGGGGAGAGGGATCCTCCTCTGTTGCTCTCCTGAAGGTTTCTTCCCTTTTTTTATTTTTGGGGAGTTTTTCCTGATCCGATGTGAGGTCAAAGGTCAGGGATGTCGTATGTGTACAGATTGTAAAGCCCTCTGAGGCAAATTTGTAATTTGTGATATTGGGCTATACAAAATAAACTGAATTGAATTGAATTAAATAGAAGTGTGCAGCTGGGTCTCTTCATGCCCTCTGTCCTGATTTTCTCTTTTCTTATGTTCATGTTTCGTGTTCAGGACGTTCCAGGCTGTCAGTACATATAGTGCCGTAACATCACTCAGGGAACATTTGTCAGCCTGAACATTGTTCAGGCTGACAAATACTTCCTCTTTGTCACGATAGCGAGGTACCCTTTCTATGATAGAAAAACTCAAATTCTGTATCACTTCATGGCATGTTGCACCAGACATATTTCACCACACTGTTCACTTTCACCAAACATAACTTTCAGATAGTGTTGGGCAATGAAGGAAAAGTATAGTGTGTGTTTTAGCCTGCATTTCTGAGAATTCATAAAAAACCCTCACTTCACTATTCAGGCTGATGAATTCCAACATAAAAACCTGTATACATAATGAAGTAATGCTAGCATGTTGTCACAATTTTCTTCCACAAACAAATGAAAGAATGACTGTGTGTATTTAAAAACATCTGGCTTAAACATGTTTTTAGTTCCTACATTTACTGTGTTTATATAAATTAAAAGTATTAACTATATTGAATAGAAGACCCAGAATTGAACTTTGCATGACAGCTGTTCTTTTATAGCACCTGGTTTGAAACCAATAAAAACTACAGTTCCACTTTATTCTCACGGAACATCTAGACCTAAAAAGTCCAATCCCTCTCTTAAGTGCTTATTTTCTGTCAATATTTCCTTGTTACCTGTGACATATTCTTTGACCTGATGAATCTTGCTGATGGGGTTGTTGCCTCGGAACATGTAGAGGTTGAAGGGTTTGGGGTCTTTACCAACACGTGACCATGTGCTGATGTCAGGAGTGGTCCACCTTTGTAAAGAAACACACACACACACACACACACACACACACACATGTGTTATCAGATGTGACAATGACAAAACAATAGCGTCCTGTTGTAGAGAATAACCTCTCACACTTGGACTGTAAAAGGAGTGATACCTTCCAGCTGGGATGTCGTAGTCTCGGTCTCCAAAGTGCAGCAGTCGTGTCAGAGGATCATACAGGCCTCCATGGAAACCAATCACCAGCACAAAGTCTGGGTTGGAATCAAAGTAAACCTCCCCGTACGCCGTATACTGCACCTGCACACACACACACACGCAGATTTATGATCTGATTTGGAGACACAAAACCATTTCATTAACGGATACACAAAATACACTCACACACATTCACATACCTGTTTAAGCAACAGTCCGTTGTTGCTGAAGACAGCCAGAGGGGTCCCGGTGTTGTCACATGCAATGTAAAACTCCTCTCCACTGCTGATCTCCATAGCAAACACATGGCCCTGTGCCACAATAAACATAGCAATTAAACACATTATGAATATAATGGTAAATGGACTTGCTGTTGTGATTAGAACTCCACGTGGCAACAGGAGGGCTATAAATAATGGCGTCACCATTATTAGGAATTATTGTAGGTGTGGGTAACTGTATTCATAACAATAAAACACTGTTACAGATTCCCTAACCTGTGAAGCATTCAAAGTATTTGTATGTGATAAAGTGGTGCTGCTACAGAGAGAACCATCACCTCCTCTCTAATTGAGATGCTGCACATTCACCGTGTTTTCCCTATGGTCACTGGAGGGAAACCTGCGCCACACGGACTATCAAAAGTTGAGAGTAAAAACACTGACTTATAGCAGTGAGTGGGAGGTCTGTTCAGAGAGAACAAGACTCCTCCACATGCTGCATAACTTCCCCATCTACTGGAGAATATTTGAGTTTGGTAAAAGAAGTTGTCTGTACTTTCCTTCTCAAATTTGACCAACTAGAGTATTCAAGCAATAATATCAACACATCCAGAATGACTACCTGCAGATCGTAGTAAAAGGACGTGATCTCGGAGCTGGAGTGGTTATAGACGTGGGTGATCCTGGTGGGGTAGTTTAGGTCAGCGTAGAAGAACTGCAGGTGTTGGCCCAGACTGTTTCTAGAAGCCACCCGCCGACCCAAACCGTCATAACGGTACTGGATGGTCCAGCTGGACGCTTTACTGTAGACACGAACTAGAAGACCTGCATCAAAGACGATAGAAAAAAAGAAAAAAGGATGTGAAGAATAACGAGACAACATTAGAAGTATTAATTTCAGTGTGATTTTAGAAAAAAAAAAAACTAAGGTCAAGGCTCTGCCACACCAGTATTTAAAAGAACACATTTTGCAACAAAGCTAATTAATTTAATTGAAATGACCTGGATCATAGGCCAAGTAAGCTTTGACACATGAGTTTGTGCTGTTGACCAATAACACGCTGTGCTAAGATTGGCTATGCGTCCAGGGTCGCCAAGGTACTGGTAACCTGATATGTTCAGATCCTATCGTCTCTGCCTCAACCAGCTACACAGGGCGGGTCTTGCAGTGGGATTCATAATAAAACTGTCTCGACAGGAACGAGCTCCCCATTGACATCAGGACAGTAGAAAGTCTCTACATCTTCCGTCGCAAACTAAAAACACATCTTTTTCGACTATATCTTGAATAGGGAAGGTAGAGCCGTGGTAGTACTCTAGTAGCACTTAAATGTCCCTTACCGATAGCACTTTGTAGTTTAGCACTTTAGTAGCACTTAAATGTCTCTTACTGATAGTACTCTGTAGTTTAACGTTATTGAAGAAATTGTACTTGCTTGATTCTTGTTGTTCTGAGTTTGGACTCATGGTTTAATGCACTTATTGTAAGTCGCTTTGGATAAAAGCGTCAGCTAAATGACATGAAATGTAATGTAATGTGCTGACCTTGGATGAAAATGGAGAGCCGAAGAGCAGAAAAAAAGGAGGAGCTGCGTTGCTTGTATTTAACCCTCAGCAACCAAGCTCCCACGCTTAATAACAGGTAGTCAGCAAGCTAGCTACCTCAGAGAGCTATTGTGAGCATGATTGTACTATCTGTTCCCAGCTGGTACATATTCACCAAAAAGCCATGCTATTAGTCACTCCGTCACCAAGCTTCTAGCACAGCTCGTAGTTACGACGCACACATCGACTTCTCCGAGTCACTTTCTGGTGTGACCGGGTTTTTATATTACTATAACGACTCTCACCTTTGGAGTTGTATTCAAATATCTCGGCTCCTCTCTGTTTGAGGAAACCGTCTTCATCCAGTCTGTACTGAACATCTCCCAGACGAGTGATTCTGTCCCTCAGGTCGTAGCGTAGAGGGGTCAACCGACCACTGTTGCCCGGGTTCAGCAAATGCAGATTCCCATTCAGGTCATAATTATACCTGGAAGGGCAGAACATTATACTATTAACTTCTGGCGTCATCAAATGATGGGGCTTTTCTTCGTTTAATCTTATGACCCTACCTCCACATCATCTTCTCATTGAGGGAGACCGTCTGCAGCTGCCCGTCAACGTCATACTCGTAACCATATTTGGTTGTGTTGGCGAACGGTCCAATCTTGATCTCCCGCTTGGTGACTCGGCCCATGTTGTCGTACTGAATGGTGATCCAGTACATCAGAGACCTGAAGATCTCATACTGGATCTCCTTGATGCGGCCGTGCTGGTCGAAGTGTTTGGTGTAGGTCATCACTGCAGTGGAGATGATCTGAGAGAGGGGGGGAGAAACTATACATGACTGACCAGAGAAGACATGGACATTAACACTAATCAAGTGCCATTTAGGGTTTTGTCAGACTCACACAACTTGACAACCAGTATTTGAGGAATTGAAGCCTTTTTATCAAGCATCTCTGATTCACTCAGATTTGAATGCTGTCAGCCGACTGAATGGTTCAGCTGTTATGAGCCTCATAGATACTGATTGGAAGGGGCCTGCTACACCTTTTACTGGGAAGGCTGCTACTATTCCTTTAACTATGTCCTTTAATTCCCACGTAAAACAAATCTCAAGGACTGTCATCTACGTAACATTTAAAAAATCAGACACATCTTGTCTCAAAAAGATGCAGAAAAGCTGGTTCACGTGTTTGTTACTTCCAGACTAGATTACTGCAACTCCTTATTATCAGGCTGCTCTAATAAGTCTCTTAAATCCCTCCAGTTGATCCAGAATGCTGCAGCTCGTGTACTCACAAAAACTAAGAAAAGAGATCACATTACTCCTGTATTAGCTGCTCTGCACTGGCTCCCTGTAAAATCAAGAATCACATTTAAAATTCTTCTCCTCACCTACAAAGCCTTGATTGGTGATGCACCATCATATCTTAAGGAGCTTGTAGTACCATATTGCCCCACTAGAGAGCTGCGCTCACTAAATGCGGGGCTACTCGTGCTGCTATAGGCCTAACCTGCTCGGGGGCATCCTAGGATACACTGAGCTCCTCTCTCCTCTTCTCTCTCTGCTTATGGATGAATTCACCTCTACTTCTTCGCCGGAGTCTTTGTGCCTTCTCGCCTCACAGGTTTCCATTGGTCGTGGCTGTCCTGGGCCCTGCCCCCTGTCTCCTGCCCTTAGCCTGGCCTCCTGCCTCATGGGCCCGGCCTACTGATGCCCCTCCTCCCTATCTTCTTCTGTTTACATGTATCCTGGTTATCTGGATCGTGGTCCATGCCTACTACTCATTATTCATACATTCCTGTCATATTCATTGAATGTATTGTAACATATAATAATTTTGTTTCTATTCACAACGTTAACTTTTACTTTACAAATTGACAGGTGCAGTCTGAACATTAGAATGGTGGTGATAACCACTGATTACGCCATTTCGATTGGTTGATAATATTTGAGTGCCTAAAAACAAAATTGACTAAAAAGAGAGTTACTACACTAACTCTCAGTACAATTGGATTTATTAAGGTCTTTGACGTTTGGTTTGCAGAGTAAACCATCTGACCAAATATGGTACATTTACTTAAGATTGTTCTTAATAATAATGATGTCAAACAATATTTCATATGATCTTTCATATCATCAGTGACATAGAAAATGTTATGTTGTTCTTGCCATATCTCCAACCCCAGTCCTCCTTGAGAGGTGAAAAAGTAAAGTCAAACAATTGAGGCTTTATCTGTGATGTCACTGTGTGACTCGCACACCAATCAGCAGGTGGAGGGCTCTGGGTAACGCCTAAATTAAACGTCCAAATTGAGGATGTATGATGTTCTGTGCCTTTAAATGCCAGATTAATATCGAAGTATCACCTCTAATCGCAACGATTTATACACCTCATCTAGATTCATAAGGTACCTTTTCTTACTTATCCATCATTTAAAGACAATTCAAATGAATGCTACCAATCCCGTCTTACCTGATTGATATCATAATAGATGACTCCAAACTTCCCGAACTGCTCCACCTTCCCAGATATATCATCAAACTGATAGAGATCGATGGGCAGTGGTGTCTCATTGATTACAGCCTGCATGCTGGTAACTCTGAAGCTGTTGTCGTAGGTGTAGTCAAAGCGTGCGTTCACCATCCCATCCTCGCTGAAGCGGAATATTTGCCGGTCAACAAGAGGGCCGATCTGGCGATACCGGATGGAGCAGATGAAGCCTTCGCTCTGCAGGTTGACGGTCTTAAGCACACCAGCGGTCTCATCGTATGTGAAACTGACCCGCGTTGAGTCATAGAGGATCTCTGCCAGCTTGTTCTGGTAAGTAAAAAAGAGCTGTATGTGTTCCCCAGCATGTAGAATATCAGATCCGATTCATCAGGGATCAGCAACAACATCAGTTACATTTAATGACTGCCATCAACTGACTTGAGTGGTCTATTCAAGCTGTCAAAGTCCCTGTTCATTCTCTGCTGCAGCTGTGCACCACCACCCTGGGGTCCACCTGACTCTGTTTCTTCATGGTTTAGGCTGTACTGATGAGCTCTCTCTACCATGACTGTCAAGTATGTGATGCAAAAATAGATCTTCTTTTCATTTATCATATATTTATATTATATATCTGATTATCCTGTTCAGGTTCTTGGGGAGAAATAAATATTATTCAAATGTATTGGGTAACTATTCATATATGGGTTGACTTAATATGGAAATAATGATTAACAACTTAAGGACAAATGATAAATTATTTTAATAGTCCAAATTATGCAATAAATATTCAATTCCTATTTAAATTATTTCATATTATTTTAATAATAATTGACATTGCAAAGAAGGAAGATACTGGATCATACACACATATACAACTTTGTATGTATTAGTTATAAACTTGTACTTGACAATACATATATGTAAAAACAGAAAGTCCCCTACCTGTCTCCTATATTTGTAGAGTATGCGGCGGCCAGTGCCCAGATGGGCAACCCTGAGAAGCTAGAGACAGAGGAAAAAGAACATCAGCCATAAGGGACATATCACGCTCATTTTCAGGTTCATGCTTGTATTTTGGATTTCTACCAGAACATGTTTACATTCTTTAATGTTTAAAGAACATTCATCTTCTCATACTGTCTTTCTATAAATATACCTGTATGAAACACTCTCATTTTAGCGCCTTTCTCTTTAAGGCCACATCCCAACAAAAGCACAATCTGCTCTGATTGGCTTGCGAGAAAAATATGGTACACCTTTGTAAAAGTAGTTGTCAAGCTGTGGATGTATATATTCTAATGAGCCTGCATGTGACAGAGGAAGTGGAGTCAAATCGCAATGGCTCGTTGAATCACATGCATTCTAATCTGATCCCCTTTGATATCATGAACATGATATCCTTAAGAGACAAAAGATTCATTATAAGTAAGCCAACCTATCAGAATTGAGTTACAGTCAAAATCAATATACTGTAGAGCTACAATGTCTGCTAGAATTATAATGGGAAACACACACACACACACACACACACACACACACACACACACACCTGTCCATCTTCAGAGTAGTCCACAGTGACGGAGGCGTTGCTCTCTGGGGGGTTGTAGATATTCCTGTAGTATCCTATGGATCTGATAGTCTGCATGGTGTGTCGAGCCACGCTGGGCATGGTGACCGCTGACAGTCGGTCCCCCGAGTCATAGTCAAAGATGTACTGGTGCTGGCTGTGCAGCAGCAAGACCATGGACTGTTAGAGAGAGAGCAGAACAAACATGTCATCAGAGCAGTAAAAGACATCAGAACATGCACAATGAGACACCCACACAGCAGTGGCAAGGACAGAAGAAACAAAGCGCCGGCACTCACAGAGAAACAGTCTTTTTTTGGTTTAATGAATGTGTTTCAGCCAGAAGCCATCTTTAGCATAACCACTCTAGCGGAAAGGTCAATTTAATACACAGGTGAGATGCATTTACACAACATTGTGGAACATCCCATATAAAACTAATTCTATACGTATTTACTGGTCTCCACCATACCAGCGAAGCACTATGGTGAGAGGCACAAATCTCTATCTAACGACAGAGGTTTGTTTTAAACATGAAGCTCCTCCCACACAAAGTAAAAGTGGTGTTTCTGTCATGAACCTTAAGCTACATGTAATGACACGGAGCACATCCACATCAATCCATATTCTAAATAAATGAGCGAATCAGTTGCATCTTTCAATCAGCTTGTATTAGATGAATATATTGATATTGATGTGCCATCTGGTGGGGTTAGGGTTAGTTAGTCCCACTGGAACTTATGCAAAATCCCACCTGCATGAGAATGAGACCGCTCGCCTTGCATTTTAAGTAGTGCTTTATTTGCAGTCCTCTGGGGACATTACCACTGGAGCAGCTAAGAGTGGAAAATGAGGCATCTGTGTTGTTCTATACTCTCCGGATCCAGTCACTCGTTGGTCATCTGAAATGGAGCGTTGCATTAGGTTGGGCAGAGCTCTGAAGGAACGCTAACTTCAGCTACGTCATCCAATCATGCTTTACCGTCACCAGCTGCTTGACTACCAGCTGAATGGAAACTTCCAATCAAAATTCAAACATTATAAAATGTGGTGGAAAATTAAGAAGTCTGGTGGAGTAATCTGTTGATTCACTCTTGCTAAGACTGGTGCCACAACGCCCCCTACCACCCCTTCCTCCTCTTTCTGCCACTGTCAATTTTCAATAAGGACGATATACAATTTAATGTTCATGTCTTTCTGAAGAAAGACATGAACATTAAATTGTATCCTTATTGAAAATAATATAATTGTGCTGAAGCCCAGTATCTCACAAATACGTTCAACAATGGTCAATGCCAATGCAAGAGGTAGTGTACTCTTAAAGGTTAAGGTGGTGGCACATCAGACTTTCATGCAGTCGTAGTTTGAGTTCTGTTATAGGCACTGCAAGTACAAATAATAATAATGATATACCTAATACAGTATGGCATACTCTGGAAGTGAAGTACTTAATCAAAACAAATTACACGTGTTAAGAAATACTCAACTTGGTAGTTTAGCTTTCTACTTATTAGTTATTCTGAAAATAATAATTTGTATTTGACTGAGAAGCACTCGTATGTTGCTCGGTCTGCCAGAGTCTGGCCTGGGTGATTGTTCTTTTGTGCGCAAGAGCACAAAGAAAGCAAGGACAGTTCTGAAACAATTTGTGGTAATAAGCAGTGAGTGAATAGGCTGTGGTCTGTATGTTCAACCAACCTCCAGCAAACAAAGCCCAACAAATTCCTATAATAAGCAGACATGGCAGGGTTTGAATGAACAGGCGAGAACAATGTGACACCAATTTCCAACAGTTAAACAAAGACAACCATCACTTTCAGGAGTCCTCTGGGACCCTCCTCAGCCATTTGATATGATTTGATGAATTATTGTGCATTCGCGTTTTATGTATTTTGTGCACCATGGCATGCAGTGTGTGTTGCCAGAAAGCAGCTTGAGGCCGAGTATCATTCTTGTAGAGTAGACCCAGTCATGTCCAAGACTTACACTTTCTTCTCTATGTGACTTTTGTTGACTTTCAAGTCTGTACGCTCTGAGACTGGATCGAGCTAACTTTGGGATGTGTTCAGCCAGACCACATGCCGAGGTGGCCTGACTCACACTGAGTTCTGATCCCAGTGAGTTTGTGCACAACGTGACAGCTCAATCTTGATCATTTATCAAAGTAGGTCTCCATCATCTTCCAGGAGTTCCTCTCCTCTCAGGAGCGAGAGCAGAAGGAAGAGAGGAGGGAAACTGGGACTGGAGCTCATCTGAGACTTGCTGTCTGAGTCCTGTTAAATTATTGCTGACTAATTCATTTTATGAACCCATAAATCAGTACAAAAGAATGATGGTACTCCGCTTACGCCATAAGCCACCATTAGTTTAACAGAATTTAACAGTAGATTACATTTTGGACACCACCCAATTTTTTGAAAATAGGAAAAACTTCAAAATGTAATAATAATACTTTATAATAAATCACCTCTGGCCAGATCTTCCTCAAATGTACATCAATAAACCTTGCTCTGCTGTCACTTTATAAATTCTTTTTACATTTCCTTTATTATTTAAATTCTTAAATGTAATATGCTCTGCTATTTTATTTTATTGTATTGTATATGTGTTAGCTGCTGCTTCAATAAATGGGGGTGAATAAAAGAAATATCTAATCTAATCTAATAATCAATTAAAACTTAATCTCAGGGTTGCTACGGAGTTCTTCTCAAGATGTACGGGGACCTATTTGACTAAATATATAACCAAACTACTAAACAGAAAATAGATGAATTAAATGATCAAATAAACCAAATGAACAGGATGAATAAAGAATATAATGAACAGTACAATGAATAACGATGAACTAAAACTAAATTGCATGTAGAATCAGTGAGTCACATCATTGATTAACGTTGGACGTTTATACTTAAATTTGGCTCCAAACATTTATGCACTGTTCAGCAGCATAAATTTAAGCAGTTAAAACGTATTTAATCTCAAGAGTTATTTCTTTTAGACTCTCTTGCTTTCAATAGCTGCTGGACTAGATCTTCAGGCGGTTGGCGCATCGCAGGTCGAAGCTGCATGGCACATTAGTTTACAGGTCAGGAACCCAACGCCGAGATGAGGCGGAACTGGCAGAGCCACGACGGAGAGATCTGGCGTGCAGGATTTAAAAGCTATTTGGCATGGACTCTTTTCACTACGTTTCAATACAAATGGAATTTACAGGTTGAGGACATAGATTAAAAATCAAGTCAATAAGCTCTCAGTGTACTTTCAATTTGGAAAGCAGTACCATTTAAAACAGTGCCATTGAATGGTCATGAATGGATGAGTGACTTGGAGAAGAGAAGAGCTTGAAAAAGTACTCACATTGTCAGTCAAAGAGAAGAGACAATACAAATAAAATACAAATAAAACCAGCCATGTTGTCTCATAAGGAGGACAAGAGAGAGGAGTTAAAAACAATATGGTACGAGGAGGAGGAGACACGAGGGATAAATCACTCCCTTGTTGTGTGTGTGCTCACAAAGACAGAGGGGCAGACAGGCAGAGCCCGACACTGAACACCAACGGGCTTGTTTGTGCAAGCTGAGAGAAAGGAATGACAGACAGAGATGGATAAAGAGAGACAGAGAGGAATATTTCAGGGAGTGTGCAAAGACAGCGTTACTACTGTGGAAACAAGAACCGAGGGATGGTGGAGCTCAGTCCAAGCATGAGAGAGAGAGAGAGAGAGAGAGACTGAAACAGGGAAAGACACAACATCTATTGTGGATGAAGAGAGACATGAAGGAAACAAGGAAACAGCAGCAATATAGTTTGAGAGACATAAGGAGAGAGAAATAAATGAATAACAGGGCCAGAAGAAAAAAGAGTAAACAGGTATATAGCATTGTCTTAATGCCTTTTCCATAAGATACAAAAACAAAATTCAAATTCAAATGATATGTAGAAAAAGTGAATGAATATGACAGCATGGGATTTATTTATAATAAACATTTGATGATATACAGTACATATGTTCTTCTAATAAAGAAAAAAAGTCCATATTGTTGAGTTGTGTGTTAACGGGAGCGTGACAAATATACCACACCAAAATGCAAATAAGTCATATTCTATTAGTCCAGGTGTCACTCCGTGCATGCTCTCATCTTCTCTTGCACCTGTTTTTCATTTACTTCCTCCAGCTGTCACTTTCTCCTCTTGTGTCAAAAAGCTGAATTCATCATGCACACATTCAACATCATAACTGTATCCGTATGGAAGCAACATGCTATAATTTATGACCAACGCCATGAGCTGTCGAGTGGTGGGATGTTATTTCAGGACAACTGCGGAGATATCAGCTCTGCATTGTCGGATTTATGTAACACGTGACAATCATTGTTAATGATGTCCTTCAAATACAACCAATAACTTGACTCTTTTCTAATTTCAACATATTTGCTACTGTTAACAGCTGTCCTCTTTTGTGTACTGTGAGTGTTTTCATTTGGATCTTTCAGATCAGTCAGAGTACCTATGGTTGGCATGTTCTACATGTTGCCCCAGTGTGGCACTCACACTGGTCTGGTTTGGTCTAGACTCAGTTGGTCTCAACCCCTCAAAGGCCGTGGCTACACTAATTCAACTGTTGTGACAAGATGAGCCAGATTGATAATCAGCTGTGTGTGTCTTCAGTGCGACCTACCAGTCTACTCAAAGCGCTTTACAACACATCATGTCATCATTGCAAGGACCCTTCGATGGACTGGAGGAGCCAGGATGAGCCGCTCTATGTCTGAACCCAGCAGCCTCCAAAACATATGTTCCTATCAATTCCTCACAATACAAGTCCCCTGTTTTGTTACTTAAAACCTTTTATTTTGAAGACGCAAAACCAGGGAATGTTGAGTTCAGCAATAATTTAACAGGACTCAGACAGCAAGTCTCAGATGAGCTCCAGTCCCAGTTTCCCTCCTCTCTTCCTTCTGCTCTCGCTCCTGAGAGGAGAGGAACTCCTGGAAGATGATGGAGACCTACTTTGATAAATGATCAAGATTGAGCTGTCACGTTGTGCACAAACTCACTGGGATCAGAACTCAGTGTGAGTCAGGCCACCTCGGCATGTGGTCTGGCTGAACACATCCCAAAGTTAGCCAATTAATTAAATCATATTTATTTTGTATGGCCCACATTTTCCTCAGAGGGCTTTGCAATCGGTACAAATACAACATCCTGACTAGATCCAGTCTCGACGCATACAGAATTGACAGTAAGTGCGTCGTGGCATGATCAGATTGACAATAGTGACAATTCGCTAATTCAAAGAAGTGTAACTACGGCCAGACCTCACAGTACTCTGAGAAGGGAAGCAACACACATATCTGACGACTGTGACTTGTTCCTATTGAACTATTACAAGCCATTTCTCCTCTCCTCTCCTTTCTCAGGGCTGCTTTGTAGGTAGTCATTGTTGCTGCTGGTTTAGCTCTGTAACTCTGTGACTACATTCTACATAGGGGGAAAGACTCAATTAGAGTTGCTTATTTAGTTTGACCAGAATTCATTGCAACACAGCAACCATACTTTGAATGTGGAAAAAAACAGATAACTGTGTGTGTTTGTGTGTGTGTGTACTCTGCTAGTTGAGTAGCATCTATCACAGTACCTCCTTGGGTGTATGTGAGCGTGTGTGTGATATTTGATTCTCCTTGAGTATTCTGTAATAACACTTTTTTGTCTCATCCTTCATTAAAATAATAATTAAAAAAAAACACTGTGATACATTCACACAAATGTTCATAACTAAAGCCTAAGTAAAAGAAGTAAAAGTCTCTCCAAAGCAAATGATTTTAGTTGTACATTGTTTCTACTGTAGTTAGTGATGTGTCACCCTGTACCTTGTCCAAGTATGTGTAGCTCCACGTCTTTCCGTCAGCAAAGACTCTGGAAGTGATTCTTCCCTGACTGTCGTACTCCCACCTCTCTGTGGTTGGACCCCTCTGGAGGCCTGTCACCTGCCCCGTACTGGACACACACACAGACACGCAAACACGCACACACGCACACACACACACACACACACACACACACACACACACACACACACACACACACAGACACATTTTTAAAGTCACGTATAATCGCATATCATTATTGATCATTATGATCTATTAGGTCTTCATTGGATAGATAGAACAGTTAGCTGCATGTCATCCCGTCTCTCCCCTCTTTCAGTCTAAGGGTCAGAGTTGAACTGGCTGTAAAGAGCTCAACCACCCAGGAGTATCCACGTGGCCTAACACCTTCATTTATATACCTTTATTAAAATGCAGATCCTATTGTGAACACAATGTGTCACTACCACCATATGGGCAGATGCTTATTTTCTAGCAAATAAACGTTGTTAGTCTATATGTTTCTTATACTTTGCCCCCTCAGGGTGGACACACTTTTAGAAACACCTTTCCATACAATTGAACATGCACACACTATGACCTCAATAATAAGTTGAATTATCACCATTATAACACTGCCAACATAAACTGAAAATATCTAAGCTTTGGAAGAGTATAATTAATGGCAGAGCTGTTGTACTGGATTGACTATACAGGGGTACCTTATAAAGTGGCCAGTGAGTATATCTGTGAAAATGGGGAAATAAGGGACGGTGCTCACATCACTGATTACTGAATTCAACCAACACAACGCTTTGTTTTCTCTGTTGGTGTAGGAGAACATCTCAACAGAATCTACTGCATATGAGGAAACCTTTTTTTCTTGGTTCATTGGTTACAATGAGGTGCTGGGAAAAACCTTTCTTCCCTTAATTAAGTCAGTGTATGGCATGGTCCAAGTGTACGTAATGTGTACAAACAAGTGCTGCTGGATGTCCAAAGTCATAGATACAGTGAATATCTTAACCTTTTAAACCCCAAGCTATTTTCTAGGTTTCTGCAACAACATACCCAAACTAAAAAGGGTGTATCTCAGCAACCACAAAGGCTATTTGAATAATGTTGGTGTTATAATAAAGGCAGACCATGTGTGCTTTTGTTCAGATGTGTAAATATTATTATATTTGTTACTGGTTAAGAGTAAATAAAGATGAAAGACAGCAAAAGTTGAATTTCCAGGTTCGCTTAGGAAAAAAAAGCACTTTCAGGATGATTATCTCTTGGAAGGATGCACAACAAAGGTTAAAAACCACAGAGATCATAGCACAATATGGGACCAGTCTCTCTGCAAAGTTTGACTTTGAAAAAGTAAAGCAGAACAAAGTTAGAGCGGCTTTAGTACAGATTAATTAGGCGAAATGGGCATTTGGGCTATTTGAATTTTCTCATGTACCAAACCATATATTTCACTTTTATATTACTTATGGTGTTCAATACATCCAAATATAGCAGTCTGTGTTGATTAGAAGAAGAAAAATGTTTTTTTCCCCCAAAAAAAGCCAAAGATAAGCAACATTTGTGACTGTAAGCGCTAAATCAATTCATGTTGCTGTGTTCTTTGGCTCATATCTGGAAGATGCTTTGGTGCAGAAGGATTTTTAAAAGACATTTAGAATCTGTGTGGAGTCCTCTTGCTTTTTGCTATCTGGCTTTTTCTGATAGCACCGAGCTACGGGTTTCTAGTTCCGAAAACGTGCTGAGTGGGCTGACTTCTGACAAAATGATGATTATGATATTTTCACAATTCTTTCAGTTGGTGTTTGAGTTGTGTGGAAATGGCTTACAGATTCTTGTAGCCCAAGTTCTCTTGTTTAATTTGATGTATAACATCAATATATTTGCTCATGTTTATTGTGATGTTTTACACAGTCTAACTATGAAGTGTAAATCGGCCCCCAATTGGGTGCCATGGGGTTTAAAAGTATCCCTTTTCTTCAGAGCCCAGTGGCACTGACTTATATAGTCTTTACATCTGAGCTTTCTGTATTTGAGTGAAGAAAATACTAAATAGCCCAATATAGAAGCACTTACCTGGAGTAGGTCAGGTTAACTGACAGTAGCTTGCTGCTGGGAACCCAAAGTGTCGGATGGCCTTGGGTGTCGTAGATGATCTTCAGCAGGAACTTCCTGTGGTCATCATAAATCTTCTCTGTTCGCAGTGAACGATCGTAGTCCACAGACAGCAGGTTCCTACCATTCACCTGAAGGGGTGGACACACTCAATTAACCACTGCATCATAGAGGTCTCTCATCAGCTGAAACATGACATGCTTAGTATCTGAAACTGATTATATTACAAGCAGCTATTGAACCCCTGCTATGCTCCCTCCATGGTCTGAACATGACTAAACCCTAACACAATTTAATTAAGGGCACCAATAATGTTGATTTCACCCTACAATACAAAATAGATCAAACAGCGCAGGATTAAAATAGATTGGCCTGAAGGTGGCAGTATTGTTTACCTTCCTGGGAGCATGAATATACTGTGGCAATCGGCCTGTTATGTGACGAGATGTTTCTGTGTGTTGCTAGATGGAGAGAGCCTCTGGGCAGCATGAACATACTGAGTTCAGGAAGATTTACCCCTTCCATTTAGATATTGTTGTCAACATGTGGAAATTAGTGCTGGAGCAAAGGTTGTATTGTATATTGTTACCAAATACAAAAGGAACCAACCAGCATATTCCATCTTATATCATATCTGCACGGAAAAACACATCTGTAATTCTGTTTTTTTAGCCACATAGATAAGATATAATAATACAACAAAAGGAATGCTATGGACCGCTTTGCTGTAGGAGGAGAAACGGAATTCACCTTATGGATCCTTGAAGCAAGGGGAAATACTAAGAATGAATTGTTTTACACACCGGTTTCATTAAAGATAGAGTCTTGCTGGAAAACGTTCAAGTCGTTTTTCTCATCTTTTCATTCGGGTACTCTCTCATTCGTGAATTAGCAGCAGTTGAATGCAGCAAGGTGAATAAAGGGGAGCAGAGAAAGAAGAAGGATATTGGGATGGTGGCTAGTGGCCAGCTGGATGAGAAACAAGGGATAACAGCCAACAGCCGTGTTGAGTGTGAGACACACCATATCAGATTAAACAAATCCTGTTGCTGATTGGCAGGGCCTTTCATGTTCATAATGGATCAGAGCACTCTGTGACTTACGTTTTTTTAACTCAGTGCCAAACAGGACTCTCAGATGGTCCCGTCTTCCCTTCAGTCACTTAACATGGACAGCAAGTACATTGACCATAATACCAAGTATAGAGAGGAAGAACGTCTGGGGTCTATGTACTGTACAACTGGCTGTTTTCAAACAGCGTTCATAGCTGTACCTCCGGAAATGAATGTGTAGCGATTTAGAAAAACCCAAACAACGATCACGTCCTAAACCTAGCAAACGCAGTAGTGTTGTTCCCTGAACCCACTACTGTGTTTCCTGTGAAGACAGAAGTTTATTTTGAAAGTGAAAATGTACCCGTGTTGCTGGAGTAACTTCTTCTTTAGATATATGACACAGTTTTATCAGGATTCAGTTTATTATGTATAATAAGGATACGTTGTACGACAGCTGTGGTCATCAACCAACATTCAGGGTTTTTCTCAATGTAGTCTGTCACTGGGTCCTCGTAGTTTGAATGTGAACTATCCGTTGGTTTTGTATCATAGTTTGATTGAAAACACAATGTTTCTATCAGCCATACATTATTGACAAAAATATATCATGAATACACGATAAACAAATACATCTGTGGACTAACAATCCCATCACTAACTGTCCTATCTTCATTCAATTCATCTTGTAAAACTCATCAGTGTTGATGTTATGTGTCTGACAGCAGCTGTTTTCATTATTTCATCCAGCAAGCTGCTAAAACATGCAGTTTCACTTTACCTCACACGCTCAATGCACATCCCTCAGTCGGATTAGCACAGCACATAACAGCAGTATGAATATTATCATTTAGCAGCAAGGCTGGTCTCAGGTTCCCTGCTGTTCATCCCGCCCCACAATCACCCCATCATCATTACCGCCTTACAATGTCATCTGGTTGCTGCTGCGGTACAGCTGGACTGTCATGGTGTTAGTGAAGACAAATTCACACACGCACCAATCACTAATGTGTGGCTGACATATACAGTGTACATACTGTATTTATGCTCACCTTTGCACTCCCGTTTACTGAAACACACCTACCTGCAACTCATTATTGCCAGCTCACGGTACAACACTTCCCATTACCACTAGGACCACACATGCGGCTGCATTCATTAGGGTTTATTGAACTATGCTGAGAATGGCACCATTGTGTGGCTCAAACTCTCCAGAGGCCACCTGACTGCAGAGTTTTCTCCAATTAGGCTGGGCTAGTTAGAGAGCACTTCATGTAATATTCAAGCACTGCAGACAAATGGATGTCCCTTCCCTCTCTCATAATAGCTTGTAAGAATAAGAACATAATAGACAAAAACAGAAACCCCCTATGTAACTGCTCGCAGAGGGGGACAAAATGATACGACTGATCTGTGAGCATTGTTGCCTTCTAGCAAGAAGGTGCTGGCCTTACATCTAATGTCCAGCTGGGGCCACTCTATGTGCAGTGCACCTGTATGTTCTCCTTCCGTCTGTGTGGGTTCCTCCCGCCAACAGTTCACAGCAGGTGAATTTGAAACTCTGTAATACCTCCAGGTATTAAGGTGCTGCTCTACTCAGCATGTGCTATCTCTGTGATACTCCTATATTTATACAATAACTACATGATTAATAAACGGATGCCTGTCCATTGGACCACATGGACCCTTTTTTCTCTTTCAGTTCAGAAAGGATTTGTTTGGACATGTTTGTAGATCACTAGTCACTAGCTGGAGAGCACTCACCCTGAGCTTCCTCCCAAAGACGATGACTTTTCCGCGTGTCTGTTCCTTCCTGAACCTCCACTCCACCAGGTTCTGGCCATTCTCTCCCGGCAGTGTCATGTTGCGTCGGGCTACAGTTGGGTTAGCCGCACCTCCAAAATGGATATGAAAAAGACATGAATACCAACAACATCTTATGGTGAAACATCAATTACCGCCTCACGGTTGTAGCTGCCGTCAACCAGTCAAGTGTCTGCCCAAAACGTCCTCACTATATCATTTTATCCCATTAAAAACATTTGTGTCAAACGTGTAGAGATTCCCTCAAGGCGTTCCTGAGCTATTGTGTAATGATAATGAAACGTGGGGACAGCATGCCTGAAGCCATGCGGGGCATACAAACTAAACTGAATCTGCAGTGAATAATGTAACGTTGGAGTTAAATCACTCTCTGTAAATGAATTGAACCATTGCTCGTTCCAGATTGTTCCAAACTTCATTGCAGTATCCTGGGTACCTTGTGCACTATGTACTAATATACCTTTTTAGAATGCATGAAAGATCACCCTAAGTACTGAAAAAATACTGAGCAACTTTATTGATCAAATAAAACAGAATCAAACTCGCTCAGACATGACACTCGACAACGCAGTACATGCCAGTATGGATTCAGATCATTTACAGACGCCATTAGCCTCTCTGGAAGGTTTAAAGTCCCCTCCAGACCTTTAACGATTTTACCTCAAGATGGGCTTTGTGTGTGGTTTGAATCTTCTAATGTAGGCCATTGAATGTGAATCACATATCATATCGACATCATTTAATTGCTACTAACCATGTTGCAAAGTCTGCTGCAGTGTTTTAGACCATCAAATGAAAATCAGCCTGCAGAGACTTGACACTTGAGTTGGTCATTAATCACAGTGAGCATCACTTCTGTATTTATTGGTGTGTTTTATTAAGTTATATTGCTGCAGTTTGTCAGGTAAGCTGCTAATGCAGGCTTGTAAGTCCAAATGTCTGCACCACATCACCATGCAATGATGAACAATGACATGAAGAAAAGCAGGCATATTTATTATGACGGATCACTTACAGTACGTGCAGCACATTTAAAGCTGATTATTATTATTATGAAGTTGTAATACACATAGTGGCTATTTAGAAAGTCAAAAGAACAGTCTTTTAAACTGCCGTGCTGCTAAGGAACATTTCAGTCAGCAACAGTTAAGACGCACTAGAATGTGAAAACACTGGTATTACTTGAAAGATGAAACAAATTCAAACATGATATTTCATGATACTGATGATCATTTTCACAAACAGGCCCATCACATGAGCAGACAGTTATGTTGGAAAAAAGGCCACACAAGATAAAAAAAAATTCACATGGAAATCTGATACTGAGTGTATTTTGTAACTCAGTATCAGTATTCAGCCTACACCCATGCTTTACATATACTGCATAGTGGTAAGCGGGATGGAGTCATTTAATAGATGCGGCAAGTACTATATTGTATTCACGCTTCAAAAACCATAAAAGTGGTGTCCTTTGTGAAGATTATCTTGCTGAACAAAAGTCTAAACGTTTGTTTGGCACAGAGCTTGTTTTCTGCAATAATCTCAAATCTAAATCAAAAATCTAATTGTTTTTTTGTGGAAGGAACCAGAGTGATGCTAAGTTCTGGGGTGTCCTCCACAAATATGTCATCCCTGCACCACTCACTATCAAACATTTGGGGTAATGTGCTCAAAACTGCATACCTGCCAGTATATGGGGCTCCGTCTGGTAGTGTGTGTCCATCCCATTGGCATAGATGACCCGCAGCGAATGGTCATTACCCACCTGGTAGCTGTTACGAAGCTGGTCTGTGAGACAGAGAGACGGGGAGACGATTACCATGAATGATCCAATACAATACCTAACATTGATTTGATGTGTTTTCCATGGGTTTTCTTCAAAAACACTGTCGATGCTAAACGAGAAGAAGGAGAGAAAATGAAAGAGAGGAGAGCAAGAAAATGCTTGTGTGTGTGTGTGTGTGGGGGGGGGTTAGGGCTAAATTTAAAGAGCGAACACAGTACAATTAATTTCCGTGGGCAGTGTTTGAACGTGCTAATAGAGCACAGAGCAGGCATTAACATCCGCCAGCCTCTTTTAATTAAGGTTCCCCTTGACCTCTCGCAGGACTAATGGCTGTGTGTGCGTATGTGTGAGTAAGAGAGATCGAGCTCTCTCGCCTAGAGACATTTGTTCGTCTTCCTCCCTCCTTCTGTTTCATCATTCATCAGGTAAATGATTCCTGTTTGACTGATTGTCAAATTAAAATTAAAAAACCAAACAAAATATCTGCACATTTGACGCCACAATTATTTAACAATTTGACACAGCGATAAGTGTGCAGTGTCTATTTTGGTAACACATTATCTTTTGCAATTATTAAAAAATGTTCTGTACTTTTATATATATATATTTTTTTATTATATACTTGACATCATGATTTGATGTCAAGTAATTCAAAGATAGTTTAACCTTTCAAATCCGTCCAAAATGCGATTCCTAAAAATAGCGACTGGCCGCTGTGTTATTTTTTGATGCTGATCATTATTATTGTGCGGTGGATCCGATCCTTCACTCCCACCAACCCACATACATTTTCTAGCACAAAAGAGAGGCTTTGTACAATATGTTATTAATTTTCAATTCAATTCAATTCAGTTTATTTTGTATAGCCCAATATCACAAATTACAAATTTGCCTCAGATTAATGGGGACAGACATCACACAGAGCTTATTAGAGCCAGCCCATGATAATGCATTGGTGTGAACATTTACTGTATTTTCCATGTAGAGCATCATTGTTATGTCCTGCATGGTCGCCGACTTTACTTTACGGAAAGCAACAGCTAAATGCCAAAATACAGCAGCTGTATTAACTTGTTTACTATATCTGGGCAGCACCTAAACCTATAATGATTTTACATTACCTGGGCCACTTGCACATTGCGCAGTTTAGATGATAGCGAGGAGGCAAAAGGATAAATAATGTACATGAATTGATGGAGAGGAATGCTACACTTTGATGGCTTTGAATAACTTATTACGTTGGGATCAATACAGCTCTGTACAGCGACTCTGTTTTCCTCTCACTCGGGGCACATGTAGCCTGCTCTGAAACAAATCACTGCCGGCCACTCGAGGCCTCGCTTCAACTGGCTCATTAGTTCAGATTTAACAAGGCATCAGTGCAAAATCATTGTTTCCCCTCGCCGTTTAGGCCGAATGTCTGACATGAAGGATGATGAAACTTCTTTTTTCCTTTTGCAGTTTCCCTCAAATCAAGAATTATCACTGACAGATCTCTCAGGTCTTTTCTTAAAAGGTTTAAAGGTGGAAAATACGAGATAAGAGCAATTCTATTGCCTCTCAATGGCTCGCAACATGCAGTGGCTGAGCTTTAGTGGGGGACTGTGGCTCAGTGGTAGAGCAGGATCATACTTCAATCTGAGCATCGGCGGTTCAAACCCAGCTCCGCTACTCCAGGTTGCTGTGTCCTTGCATGTTGGCCCCTCCCATCAGTGTAAGAATGGGTGAATGATGAGGTTAAAGTGCTTTGAGTGGTCTGTAAACTAGAAAAGAGATGTGCAGGTACAGTCCATTTAGCTTGCGGCTAACAGTGCTAACAGCGCTTAAATTGAAAAATACGTCCAGAGCTCTCAGTGTTTACCTGAGACGGAACTGCAGGATGGGCATTAGGCTTCTGCTATATTTTCTTTCTTTCTTTCAGTTAGTAAGTAGATAATGGTTATGGATTAGAACAGAGGCAGGTCTTGCGGATGAAATCCACAAAGACATTAACATACTCCATCAATACTGTTAACTGTGGCTCAGTACATACAGTGGTTCCATGGGGCATTCACCAGAGCCAGAGGGTAATATTGTGGTACGCAATGAGAATAAAACATTTTGAAATATGGCCACTGGTTTACTGATTTGGAGAAAATTCTCAAGAAGTTGAAATGTTAAACTCAATTCTCAACGTTATGATCGCCTGAAATAATTATGTGACACCGGCTGTTCGTTCCTTAACGTTGCTCCTGAACGCAACAGACGTAATACACGTGCGTCTAAGTTCGGCTAAATACTAGCAGAGTTTTGGTGAGGTCAGCAGCTAAAATTGTATAGAATCTGTGCGGCTTCAAAACTAACGTATTTAGCTAGCATTTCACAACTCAGAGAAGGAGAAGTGAATCACAAAGTAGACTGCATTTATTTATTTTTTACATGGATTTGCATCCCTTCTTTGTCGCTGAGAACAAGGCTCTCGTGCTATGCTTTGACCCGAGATACAACATTAATCTGAACGTTTTCACGGACACAGCTGAGTCAAGGGGTCACTGAGGAAAGCGTGTAAGATGGTAGTAACATGCGATACGGGGACATACGTTGACACAGAATCAAGTGTCACCGTAACAAAGAGAAGTCTATATTATTTCGTAGTAAATAAGAGCAGTTTATTTTCCTGTTGGTTCTCTTTGCAATGCTGGAAATGTAACACATGTTGACACTTCTCTTCTAATTGGTACTTTACGTTTGTCATTTACTGTTTTTCTTGAGCAGATTGGTCTGACTTTTTCAGCCATTGCCTCTTGATACCACACCAAGCTCCCAGCAACACTACTGTTTAACATTTACAAGCCTCAGACTGAGCCACTACTACTATCAGCTGTTGCTGTTTCCTCTGCTTTCCTAGTGGAGTGTACAATGTGTAACGATGTGTATCTGCTTCAATCTTGGGCTTTTTCTATAGTTATTAATTTCAAAAAAACAGCCACTCGTCAGTGATTTCAATGGAAACGGAACCATTGAACAAAAGAAATAAAAAGATGTTGAATAGAAAACACACGGCTCTGTTTCTACAGGGATGTAATACAGTTTGATTCCCATTACGAAGTCATTTGCAGAGCACACCCTCTTTTGAAAACTTTCTTACTTACTCTGTCACACACACACAAACACATACACCTGTACTTCTATCTTTGTGAGGACCCTTACCTTCACCTTAACATTAACCATCACAACTAAATGCCTGACCCCAAACGTTACCATAAACTAAACCTAATTCTTATCCGATCCTATTGTCTAGGTCCTGAAGAAGTGAGGGCCAGACAAAATGTCCCCACTTTTCATAAATGTCCTCACTCTGTTGATTAAAAAATACTTTTGAACTCAATTCAATTCTATTTGTATAGCCCAATATCACAGATCACACATTTTCTTCAGAGTGCTTTACAATCTGTACAACATACAACAGCCTCTGTCCTGGACCCTGGCATCAGATAATAACAGGGAAAATAAAATAAGGAAGCAACCTCAGGGAGAGCAACAGAGGATGGACACAAGTGCAATAGATGTCATGTGAACAGAATGAACAACATAATGAAATTACAACATAGCCAATCCATATGACAGAAATGATACTGAGAGTAGTAATAGCAGCAGTGGATATAATATAATAACAATGATAATAGAAACGTGAATACACACACACACATACACCCCCCCCCACACACACACAAACACACAAACACACACACACACACCCACACACACACACACACACCCACACACACACACACACACACACGCATATACTTGTGTAAACACCTTACCCTGCACCAGCGTGTAGAAAGAGTCTATTGATGACAGGTTGGTTGTGATGGAAACATCTTCATCCCTCCCTGACATCTCGATGTCCACAGCAACCGCCCCTGACGACATGTCGCCGTGGAGATTGGTCACCACGCCGGTGGGGAAGGTCACATTAGTTAGACGACCCTCGCTGTCATAGCTACAAGGACAGTGAGGAATAAAGGGACATTAATGTATATTACTGTAATGTGTGTTATATAACCCTATACAAAATGTTACTCTACATTACAGAACACGCACGCACGCATGCACGCACGCATCATGTATTGACATAAACTACTAGAGACATTGGAGAAATAAACGTATGTTATGAATCTATTAGTTCCGATTGATGTGAACCACTTTGGGCAGATGTAGATCATAAGAGGTGATGTTATTCTGTCACAAAAGTTTTCTCAATGTCCATATTAGATAACCCGGACCACCCTCTCCACCACCTACTGCAGGGACAGCTCCGCTGTCAAAAGGACAGAAACAGGAGAACATTCCTGATACAGGAGAACATTGTTCCAGATACAGGAGAACATCGTTCCTGATGCAGGAGAACATCATTCCAGATACAGGAGAACATCGTTCCTGATACAGGAGAACATCATTCCTGATGCAGGAGAACATCATTCCTGATGCAGGAGAACATCGTTCCAGATACAGGAGAACATCATTCCTGATACAGGAGAACATCATTCCTGATGCAGGAGAACATCATTCCTGATACAGGAGAACATCGTTCCAGATACAGGGGAACATCATTCCTGATACAGGAGAACATCATTCCTGATACAGGAGAACATCGTTCCAGATACAGGAGAACATCATTCCTGATACAGGAGAACATCGTTCCAGATACAGGAGAACATTCCTGATACAGGAGAACATCATTCCTGATACAGGAGAACATCGTTCCAGATACAGGAGAACATTCCTGATGCAGGAGAACATCATTCCTGATGCAGGAGAACATCATTCCTGATACAGGAGAACATCATTCCTGATACAGGAGAACATCATTCCTGATGCAGGAGAACATCATTCCAGATGCAGGAGAACATCATTCCTGATACAGGAGAACATCATTCCTGATACAGGACTTTATAATAAATCACCTCTGGCCAGATCCTCCTCAAATTGAATCAACATCAATAACCCTTGCACTGCTTCATTTTACATACTTTATATTCACTTATATACACTGTATATACTTTCCATTTTTTTCATTTTCTTTATTATTTAATTTTCTTAAATGTAATATGTTTTATTTTATTTGAGTGTATTGTATATATTGTAACCTTGTTTGCTGCTGCTACAATATCTATCTATCTATGTATCTATCCACACACACATATATATATATATATATATATATATATATATATATATATATATATATATATATATATATATATATATATATTGTGGCATCACAAGGGGACAGGTAGTGGAGGGGCGCTACAAAATGGCCACCAGTGCAAGAACTACATCTCCCAGCCTGCCTCACCGCTCACCCAGCTGCAGCTGCTTAAGGCACCTGATTGAGGCAGGGCTGGGAGACTTAAGAGAGAGCATCTGGGAAGGAGAAAACACACAAGCGGAAGGTGAACCCACGAGCACCTGGAATAGAACGACAAGGAAGAGGACCTCGTAGTCTGGAGTCACCAGTGTGGAGTTTTTTTGGTTAATTAACCACTTTCTCCTCCGGGATGTTTTGTGTTGTCGAACTGGACCCTTTTTGATACTTTGTTGTTTTTGGACGTTACCTTGCTGGTGGGATGGGAAATAAACCTTACTTTTTGTTAAATACCCTCGGACGTGCCTGTGTCCTGCTCTTTTTTTTGCACTGCCCCAGGCTAGCCTGTCCTAGCGACAGCCCGTGACACTACAATATATATATGTATAACTGTTAAGAGCTAATATAATTATTGGTAAAGTACTTTTTTAAGATTTTGAAATACAAAAATCAAACTTTTGGTTTTGCCTTTTGAATTCCAGCCTCCAGTTATCACACAGCGGCTTAGACATGTATCCAAATATAAACACAGTAATGCTGCTCACTCATAGAAGGTAGTCCAGCCTATTTGGAGGCTTTTGGTGGCAAGCAAGCCACTGTTGCCATGGTAACTGAACAAGACCAGTTCCTGACCCTGAGCCGTGAGAGTCTTCAGACCGCCGTTAGTCCCGATGGTCAGCCAGATGACCTGCACACACACACACGCACGCACACACACACAAAAAACTGTTTTCTCTGACAGTAAACATTCCAGTTGGCTTTATTTCGATGCATACTGGGAGGTTGCCAAAGTAGTGTTTTAGGGGTTTTCTTGAAACTTTAGTAAGATGCAACACTGTGCGTAAAATAATGATACAAAACAATAACTGGTTTATTTGCAGGCTGAATGCAGGTATTTTGATAACTTTAACTTCTGCAGCATGGCAAAAGCCTTGCTCATCTCACCTGGTTGTCAGGGGCGACCACACGTACAGGCATCCTGTTGGTATCTCTACGAATACGGAGGGTATTCCCGCTGCTGTCTGTCACCGCGGTTACATCCTCCTCATTGCTGAGAGCGAAGGAATGGAGGGTGGGAAATGACAAGTAAAGTTAGAAAATTAACACAATGAAGAGAGTGCGGAAATGTACTTTTAATGTAACAAATATATAAAATATATAAGTAACTGTGTGTTTATTTCCACATAAGCCAACCTGTAGCTGAAGTTGTATTTATAGTCTCCAGTGACCAGAGACATGGTGAACTGGTGAGTCCCATTCCCATCAAACACATAGAGCTCTTGGGAGGCTGGAGAGGCCACTTCATAGGAGCTGGGACCTGAAGCCAGAGAGCCTGAAGACACACAGACAAGCAGATGGACAGATTTGTGATTGCTGTATCATTTACTATATGTAATATATATTTATCTATATACGTTAGGAATGATCTGGGACAGGTCTGCTGTCCAGCTTGTGTTGCAATCAGAACCTCAGCACCTTCATTGAGTTTGGAGCCACTCTTCAAACCCAAAGACCAATGTTGCAACGGCACAATTACTGTGTAGTGTGCAAAATTCTTACTGCACAAACATGGCTCGGTGACAAAGCAGACTCTCAGAAAGAAATATGTCACTGAAGTACTGTAGCTCAGGTTTATGAATTATGCCTATACTTATGAAGGGAAACAATATTAACAGGGAGGCTGCGGCATCTGAAACAAGACAGCAACATCTTTGTTGGCCTCACCATGTCAATTGTAGCAGCGGCCCATTACAGATTCACTTACTCAGTTCTGACCTTTCACAATAAAAGCTCGAGACATATACACTGCATCGCTGCTTACAGGAGGGCTACTTAAATTCACGCAGAGCATTTCACAAAGGTAAACAACTAAATAAATTCTCTCTGTGAGGATTTCATCTGTTATAAGAAGCAGTGAGACATGTAAAGGTGGAGAGGTGTGAACGTGTAGCTGATCTAAAGAAGAGCTTCACCACTCCTGTTTATGGCTTCTTTTCAGACCCCTTACTGTATTGCAACAACACTAACTGTATAAACATACCAGTAGGTGGCTGGTTGCATCGTATAGCTCGAATCCGGATGTTACCCAGATCAGCCATGTACAGCGTCCCATCCGGAGACACCACCAAAGACGAAGGACAATTAAGCCTTGCATCTTTAGCATAGCCATCTCCTGTTTGATAGCAGTCACAGTTGGCATCGTTCTGCAAGACGGAGGGAGGTCGGGAGTGAGTGTGTGTGTGTGTGTGGGGTGGAGGGGGGGGGGGGGGACAAAGAAGAATTGAGACATAGACAACAACATTACATGAACACACTTCAACTTGACTTAGTGATGGAGATTGGAGAGAAGAAGTGGGCACCATCAAGAAAAATGATCATGAATTAAATGTTCTTTATTGTGTTATTGTCGCACCGCGGTGAAGTTGTTGGGTTTGTTTTATTTTGTTGGGTCTTTTTGTATTGTCATTTCCTGTTTTACTTTGAAGTAGTAACTCTCCTCTCGTTTCAGGTCACTTACCCTTGCTCATGTGTCACCAGTCTGATTGTCTTCCCTGATTCCTGATTGTGTCCACCTGTTTCTCCACTTCCCTCATGTGTCCTTATAGTCTTCCCTTGTCCTGTGCCAGTGTGTTCGTTTCTGTCCTTGTGTCCGTGTGGTCACTCTCGCCCTGCCATAGTTACTAAGCCTTGAATACCAAGTCATCTGTTCTGTTCCATTGGATTTCTCCAAGAGAGTGATTTTGATTTCGTAAGCTTTGTGTCATAGATTTAGTTTAATTGTTGAAGTTTTCATAGTCTTTTGTTTCCTCTGTAAAGAGTGATTTTGGTTTTGATAATCTTTCATAGTGCCTCCAGTTTTTAAGGAATGTTTTTGTTTATGAGACGTTGCCTCCGTCAAAAGAGTCCTTCCCTTTTGGTTGGATAAAGTTAAAAGTCTTTTTGTTTTCCTCCAAGAGTGGAGTGATCTTTTGTTTTGATAATCTTTTATAGCCATGCTTCTTCCTATTTATTTATTGGAAGAAGTGTGCTCTAGATAAGTTTGATAGCTTATATTTATTTCTCTGCCTTGGAGAGTCAGTCTTATCAATAAAGACTACTATACCTGGAAAACCCTGCATCTGTGTCCTGTGTTCTGCCTGGGCGTGACAGTTATATTACGAACATATTAATGTTGATCAAAAAACTAGCTGCAGTCACTGTTCTATTAATTTAGAATTGAATGCAATATATTGTATGTCATTTAATCCATTATTTGACTGCTACACATTCATTGTGGGTTTGCTGACCTGAACTGTTCTATATCATGAACCAAGATATGAAATGAAGTAATCAAAGAAGGACATGGAGGATACTTTTCAATGGCAGCTCATCTGTATGTGAAGTAGCTGTGGTGGTACAGGACAGTACCTTGCAGTCACAGTCAGATGGCTCTCCAGCTAGATGGGTCATTTCTCCATCAGTCGACACCTGGTGAGGTGAAAGCCACAAATAGACTTTTTACAACAGAAGGGCTCTTTCACAGAAAAGAAAACAACACAATAAAAGCACTCAGTTAATCATCTTCATTTGTCTAATGTTCCTGCATCTGGGTTTCCAATCAGACCTGGGATCTTTGTTATTAATGTTACTAATTACTGACTTGGACAGATATTCAAAGTTGTGCTTCCTCGACACAAAGAATGTTCATCTGATATCCAGGAACTTACTGAAATGAATGTACCGTGTACTGTATATTGCTGAAGATTACCTGTCGGATGCGGTGAATTTTCTTCTCGTCCGTCTCTGCGATGTAGAGGACACCGCTGTAGGACAAGGCGATGGCTGTAGCTCCCTCAAGCATGGTCTGGACCGCTCTCTTTCCCATAGTATATTCTATACCAGGTACTTGGCAGTGCATGGGACGACCTGCCACGATACTAACCTGAACACATGCATTTGCAAAGTTTTTACGAGCTTCTAGCGAAAGCTGATTTAATAAACTAATATATTTCATGAAAAAAGGCACATGTAAGAGGACATTTGTAAAACATGGACTGTGGTTAATGTGGGTACCTGTCTATTTTCAGTGATCTGCAACACAACGTTGTTGTCCAGGACGTAGATGGAGTTATCCATGGGATTGATGGCTAGATCTGTGGGCCATTCTAACCGAACCTGGATGTAGAGACGAGCGAGGGGAGAAGACAGAGAAAGTTTCACTTCACATGCTACTCTGACTGTAGACTTCCATTAAACTATCTGATCCTATTGATTATAATACTGATATACAGAGCATTTCCTGGTTTGATAATGTCAGATGGTTTAAAAATGATGTATATAAAATCAAAACCTTCATGATCTCGAGGTCTGCTGCCTCAGTAAAGAGAAAACAAGAAGAGCAATTGCCGAAAAGAAAAGTTGCTCATTGACGGTTCAATTGGACTTGAGTCCTGAGTGAGCATCCGTGAAAGTAAATCCACCCTTAGGAGAAGGTTTATGTCATATAAGAGTTATTTTTAAGTATGACAACTTTGAGTCTAACAATAAATCTGAACGCGTTGTTTCTATTTAATAAACTACGTCTATTCCCACAACATGGGTTGTTTTTATATCAGCCAGTTTAAATATGGTCAAGTAAATATCCCCTTTGTCAAATGCTGCATTCACCTACATATTAAAGTGACTGTTTGCTTAACTTGAAAAAGCTACAGAAAGCTGTAGTTCAACATATGTGGGAGGCCAGTTCCACAAGTGAACTCAAGAGGTCAGATAACAGCCAGAAGTCAAACTGAGCTAAAGTCTGCAGCGGAGGATGCATGGTCAGAGTTCAGATAACTGCAACTGTGCAAGGAATGCCCCCAATCACAGTCCTGTACCTACTAAACACACACTCTCCCTCTGTCGCTAACACACACAGGGCAAGGGACAAGGATTAGACCTTAAGAAAAACAGTTTAAACAAGGCTTAATGTGTGAGTATGTGTGTGTGTGTGTGGCTGTACGTAGGTGTTTTTCCATACCATGTATTCAACATTGTATATTCTCACTAAAAATAAGCTGTAAAAACAAAAATAATGTTATTGTCCTTCCTATATTTTACTCTCTGTCTCTTCTTTTTTTGTCAGTCTGATGAGGTTCTAAAATGAATTAAGGAAAAGCCAGTAACCAGATCGTAATCATTGCAGAGCCACCTATCAACTGGATTAAATCTCAGCCAAATATATATATGTATATAATATGTATATATTGCTATCTATGTGTATATTCAACTTTCAATTCAGTTTATTTTGTATAGCCCAATATCACAAATTACAAATTTGCCTCAGAGTGCTTTACAATCTGTACACATAGACATCCCTGTCCCAGGATCTCACATCGGATCAGGAAAAACTCCCCAAAAATAACCTTTGACAGGGAAAAAAGGGAAGAAACCTTCAGGAGAGCAACAGAGGAGGATCCCTCTCCCCGGATGGGCAGATGAATAGATGTCATGTGTACAGAATGAACAGCATTTACAAAGTTACATAAACACATTACATGAATATGACAATGTATGAATGGAACTCCAATCCATGAAACAGAAGGAGGTAGAGAGGAGGGGGGCGGGGCATCAGCAGGGCCAATGCGGGAGGCCGGCTCACCAGCATCAGACACCTCCAGGTCCAATGGACCCTATGAGACGTGAAGTCACAACGACTCCGGGGAGGAAGCAGAGTTAATAAGGTGCAATGGAGAGATGTAAATTCATCCATAAGGAGAGAGAGAAGATGAGATAGGTGCTCAGTGTATCCTAAAACATCCCCCAGCAGCCTATAAGCCTATAGCAGCATATCAAGGGGCTCGACCAGGGCAAACCTGATTCAGCCCTAACTATAAGCACTATTAAACAGGAAAGTCTTAAGTCTATTCTTGAATGAGGTGACTGTGTCTGCCTCCCAGACTGATATATATATATATATATTAGGGCTAGGCACGTTAACGTGTTATGAATACGTTATCGCCGACAATAATTTTTTTCATGCGTTAATGGCATTATTTGTTTGCACTGGGAGGGGCTTAACACTGCTGCACACATTGACCGAGAACATGGAGAGAGGCACTTTTAAATGGACATTTTCATTTTAAATCGCTACCAGACGGCGTAGTTGATAAAAGCAAAAAGTTATTTGTAACCACTCAAACTGGAGTTATCTCATCACCGGAGTACTACGAGCATGAAGTACCACTTAAAGGTGTTACACAGCATTGATGCCAGCCAATAGTTACCCAAACAACCAGTGGAGCGAAACTTCGGCAGACTACTTTGGATGCGGCGTGCGGGAGAACTGTCGATAAACCAACGCAGGAACAATGAACACATGCGTTTTTTCATCTACGTAACATTTCAAAAATCAGGCACATCTTGTCTCAAAAAGATGCAGAAAAGCTGGTTCACGTGTTTGTTACTTCCAGACTAGATTACTGCAACTCCTTATTATCAGGCTGCTCTAATAAGTCTCTTAAGTCCCTCCAGTTGATCCAGAATGCTGCAGCTCGTGTACTCACAAAAACTAAGAAAAGAGATCACATGACTCCTGTATTAGCTGCTCTGCACTGGCTCCCTGTAAAATCAAGAATCACATTTAAAATTCTTCTCCTCACCTACAAAGCCTTGATTGGTGATGCACCATCATATCTTAAGGAGCTTGTAGTACCATATTGCCCCACTAGAGAGCTGCGCTCACTAAATGCGGGGCTACTTGTGGTTCCTAGAGTCCTAAAAAGTAGGATGGGAGCAAGAGCCTTCAGTTATCAAGCTCCTCTTTTATGGAAACCAGCTTCCACTTTCAGTCCGGGAGGCAGACACAGTCACCTCATTCAAGAATAGACTTAAGACTTTCCTGTTTGATAGTGCTTATAGTTAGGGCTGAATCAGGTTTGCCCTGGTCCAGCCCCTTGATATGCTGCTATAGGCTTATAGGCTGCTGGGGGATGTTTTAGGATACACTGAGCACCTATCTCCTCTTCTCTCTCTCCTTATGGATGAATTTACATCTCTCCATTGCACCTTATTAACTCTGCTTCCTCCCCGGAGTCGTTGTGACTTCACGTCTCATAGGGTCCATTGGACCTGGAGTTGTCTGATGCCTGGTGAGCCGGCCTCTCGCGTTGATGGCTGATGCGCCCCGCCCCACCTCCTCTCTACCTCCTTCTGTTTCATGGATTGGAGTTCCATTCATACATTGTCATATTCATGTAATGTGTTTATGTAACTTTGTAATGCTGTTCATTCTGTACACATGACATCTATTGCATCTGTCCATCTGGGGAGAGGGATCCTCCTCTGTTGCTCTCTTGAAAGTTTCTTCCTTTTTTTCCCTGTGAAAGGTTGTTTTTGGGGAGTTTTTCCTGATCCGATGTGAGGTCAAAGGTCAGGGATGTCGTATGTGTACAGATTGTAAAGCCCTCTGAGGCAAATTAATTAATTAATTTGTGATATTGGGCTATACAAAATAAACTGAATTGAATTGAATGCCATGGCCAAGTGGAGAGCAACGGACTGCAGCCTGATTACTGACGTGGAAGAGGTCAGTCTGAGGAGCGTCCTTAGAATCACAACGAAAGACAGGACGAAAGTACCGTCGATTTGTATGAAACGGAGCGGACTACATAAATGGCAGCGTTACAACTCCAACTGTTGCTCTCACTGGCGACTACTTACATCGCTGGGTAACACAGTAATCTTGGAGTTACAGTTCATTATATTGATGAACTGTGGGAGCTGCATTCACATGCTTTGACTGTCATGACAACAGAAAACAGACATTTAGCAGAAACGTGGGTGGATCATTGTAATCATGTTGCACAGCAGTGGAACATTTACAATAAAGTCAGCACACTTAGTGGTGCAAGAAATATATTTGCAGTGCGTTTGACAATGTCTTGGCCAAATGCAGAACAGTTATGAGCCACTTAAACTAACTGGGTAACTGCTCAACCTGCATTTTTCTTTCTTCGACTGAGATTCTCCAAAAGGAAATCCAGAGGTTGTACAGACTAAAAGGCCCCCTGCACAGTAAATTCCAGCTGTGTACTTTCTTTTGTGCTAAACCACTTAACCTCACTCTAACAGGGACCCTTACTACTGAACAGAGACTGTTCATGTGCTAGACCACCTCCCTCTAACAGGGACCCTAACTACTGAACATACACTGTTAATGCTGTTCCATCATAAAAGACAAATGTTTATTCTGGTACCTGTATGTGCAATACACTACATTACATTACATTACATGTCATTTAGCTGACACTTTTATCCAAAGCGACTTACAATAAGTGCATTAAACCATGAGTCCAAACTCAGAACAACAAGAATCAAGCAAGTACAATTTCTTCAATAAAGTTAAACTACAAAGTACGATAAGTAAGAGACATTTAAATGCTACTAAAGTGCTACTACGGCGCTACCTTCCCTATTCAAGGTACACTAGATTTTAATTCATTAATCACTGTTAATCACAGAAAAATCATGCGATTAATGGATTACATTTGTTCATCTTTGCCCAGCACTAATATATATATATATATATATATATATATATATATATATATATATATATATATATATATATATATATATATATATATATATATATACATATATATATATATATATATATATATATATATATATATATATACATACACACACATCTCTATGTATACATACATACAGAAGCATACTTAGGTACTCTCAATGTTACCTGTCTTATGTGCATGCTGGTGTCGCAGGTCAAAGGTCGTGCAGAGGTCAGGTCGTTGCTGCCCAGCACTGTGGAGATGATTCCATTACGATCCACTTTCCTGATCATAGTCCCATCCACAAAGTAGATCAAACCATTTCTATCAACTGCGATGCCTGTCAGGAACAGACACACAAACACACTTTAGTATATAGTTGTCCAGTTGGTACATCAACTCTCTAATGATAGTGAAGTAGCAGTCAGGAAATAGCAGCATCTCAGTTGCAGCTGATGAGGCGAGGTACACAACAAAGATCAGGACCAAAACTATTCACAAAAGATAGCCTGTTGTTTGAACATTTGCAAACTGCTTTGAGTGGACTGAAGAAGCATAAAGGGGCCCATGAACTGTATGTAACAAGCACTGTAGAATCAGTATTAATCAGCATCAGAATCAATATAAAGGTTAAGACGTTGAACAAAACAAATGAAAATCACCTATATGAATTCCATCTCTAGGTTTCAGGAGCGGAGTTAAATGCAGTGCTGTATGTAGGTCAGGAGGCCTATCGAAGTAAATGTGAACAAAACTTACTGTAACAACCTACAAAGTGTACATAAGTAATTAGTGTGTTTTTATGCATTGATATTGACTGGCTTAGAAAATGTCCTTGTCTACACTTGAAGCAATGACGTTATGCCAACCATTATTAGTGACACTTGCAAATGCAGGTGAGCCTCCAATTTGCATACCATTTATGTGAATACAGAATGTATGTGAATGTATGTGTGGAGTTGGTACTGCTTGGTGGATGGAGCAATTGGCCCTTCGCTAAGCCCCACCCACAGTCAAGCTGTTATAGCTACGTTACCATGGAGCCCACACTATCATTAACTGCACTCTCTGAAGAAAAATTATCTAATTCTTGGGGGAAACAAAAAAAATATTTCTGAGAGAAGCAGAAAGAAGGGTCTAAAATATGTGTTTGAAGGATATAGCCAGGGTGTCGAAGTGATAAAGCAGTGTAAATATGTTATAAAGATAGAAGCTAAAGCTACACTTCACAGTGTAAAAGTGATTCAGACTATTAGCCATGTTTCTATCTTTATTAATAGCTGTTGTGCTATTATTGTTAAAGCTGTCTTAGATAGCAGATGGCCGGCCACCCAGGGCCCAGTTCTGCCCAAGCTTTCTACCCATTACGTCTTCCAGCCCTGAGTGCTTGCTCATGATGGATGGTTGGGTTTCTGTAAATTACAGTCCTGCTTAATATGAGTATCTTGAGATAAGTTATCTTATGATTTGACACAATATAAATAAATGTAATTATTGTAAAGCTGAGTAGGTATTTATTCCCTAAAAATCAAAAGCAGTATTCAGTATCCCGTATACCTTCAGTAGTGAGCGTAGCATAGAAGTGCCAAGACTAGTTAATGATGCGCTAAAGCAATCTCCTAATGTTAGCTCCCGAGGTTTTTACGTAGAAATGTAAAGTTTTAGAAATGTATATCTCCTTCAACCTCTCCATATCTCTATTACACATTGTTTAAACATGACTCCAAATATGAAGACAATCTAAAACCACTACATGAGTCTCTGGAGCACGGTCGGACAGTTGTCGGAACCTGATCAGAGCTGGCCGATGCTGCTCAATAATTGGCCAGTCTGCAATCAAGGGGCGGGACTTAGCGAAGGGATTTACAACGCATTCAGTCATTAAAGGTTTAATCCAATGAATATCTTTGAATAGCTCCTAGATCCTATACACCAGACTGAGAACATGCTTGTATCCTTTGCCCACTGCCGGCAACTTTGAAGGTTTCAGTACAAGTAGGAAGACTTTCTAAGAAAAAATGTAAAACCAAATATGTGTGTTGAGACCAACTTATCACTCAGAAGTATGATACATAGAGGCCACGATTTAAATTAGGTATGAGTGTACAGGTCAAACCTTCGTGCCCGTGTTTCTGAACTAGGTCTTGAGAATCTTCCTCAGCAACAATAGTTATTAGACAGGCTTGGAAAATAACCACCTACCTGTATTCATCTCCTGTGTTCTGTATGCGTGTTTTATGTGTTTACCTTTTGGTCCCAGTAGTTGTGCCTCTGTAGCTTTTCTTCCATCTCCACATCGTGCTTCATCAAATGGAGGGCATTGTTCACCTGTACCAGCCACTACTTCTCCATTACCTGAACACAAACACACACACACACACACACACACACACACACACACACACACACACACACACACACACACACACACACTTTCATTGCAACATCCCTTTCCTTTTCCTTGCTATCTTACCAACATTTCAATTGTCGTGGATTAGTCTAGTAAAAATCAACAATTGAATAAAACTGATTGCTTTCATTTATGTCAATGTGGTGTTTTACTGGGGAAATGAAGTGCATGCTTACTGATGAGGTCACGGGCGCCGCTGAGCATCTTGGGTCGGTAGATTCGTCGAGAGTTGGTGTCTGACACGTACAGCTGCCCTGTTACTGGGTCGGTGGCTAAATAGTAGCGGTGAGCAGGGTTGTTGCTATGAAGGGTGGAGACGGACAAAAGGGGAGGTGGGTAACAAACAGGATGGAGACAAGAAAAGATTGGTTTAGTCGTGTGCTATAGCTTCAATAATATTAGTATCTTGAACACTTACACAATGAAAGAAATACACCCAGTTTTGAACACAAATCCCCCATGTTGATTGATTGTTTCCTTTAAATCACCTTGAAGACACATGATCTGTCTGACTGGAAACAAGCTCACAAGGAAAACACCACCAGCAGAGCGGGTTTACTATTTGGTTCCAGTGCCATTATAATGGAAATGAAGGAGACTTTCTGGAGCTGATAATGAAGAAACAATGAATAAAAGGAGGGTGGATGAACTGAAAGACAAGAAACTGGTGTATATTTACTTCCAGTGGAGTACCAGGTGTGCAAGGGTATGTGTGTGTGTGTGTAACACAGAGGTAATGAAAGGCAGACAGTGTGAGTGTGTGTGTTGCTATTTCTGCGTACATGTTTTGGATTATTTTCTCTCTAGAAGTGTAGTTGTGATACTCGTAAGTGAGAAAGTAAGTGCGTGTGGTATGTGTGTGTGTGTGATTGTGCGTCGACAGTTGGTTGGTTCCCCTGTGTCTGAACAGACCTACCTGGGTGAGATGGGACTTGACTTGTCTGTGACACACTCTTAGTGATGCCTGCCACACTGTCATGTGAAATCCATCACACATGCACACACAAGCAAGGATGCACACACGCACTAGCACACACACACCTACACACACACACACACCCACACATGCACACACACACGCAAGCACACACACGCAAGCACACACACACACACACACACACACACACACACACACACACACACAGAAGCAAGTTCAAGCATCAGACCTCAACACACTTGGGCGTGGATATATACGTACATATGCACTCGCCTCTAGCCATGAGTCTCAGTGGTTGGTGATAATCAGCAGATGATCACAGGCTGTTAATTAAGACAGCTAAGAATAGACAGACTATGAGTGTGAGACAGTCTGTCTGTGCTTATCTGTACTTGTGAGGCCCCAGCGTACTGCATGCCCTTTTGTTTTCATTTATCCTTTATCAAGCAGAAAACCCCCACTTAGATTGAAATGTTTTCAAGATTCAGAATAGGCAGCACCACAGTCAGAAATAAAGTAAGAATGAAGAAAAGAAGGACACAAAAGAAGGAATGAAGAATGTAGTGGATGACTAAAGGAGAGAAGAGACAAGAAATCAAAAGATGAAACAACAGAGTCAAGATGGCGTGAGTAAGTAAACATGAGTAGAGAAAAATCCTTGCATCTTGCCAGTGGCAAATAATCCCCATGTATGGTGCCGCTCTGTATGTGTTTGAGGAGATATAGACGGAAACTAGCTGGGTTCAGCTTTTTCAGAAGGAGGGGAAGCAAACATTGAATGTATGTCATAAAACATATAAGAAAGTCCTCCGTAATGCCAGAGCAGCCTATTACTCATCAGTAATAGAGAAAAATAAGAACAACCCCAGGGTTCTCTTTAGCACAGACCGATCTCTAACCTTCCCTTCCTCTCTAAGATCCTTGAGAAAGTAGTCTCAAATCAGTTGTGTGACTTTCTACATCGGAATAGTTTATTTGAGGAGTTTCAGTCAGGATTTAGAAAACACCACAGCACAGAGACAGCACTGGTGAAAATTACTAATGACCTCCTAATTGCATCAGATAAAGGACTCATCTCCATACTGGTATTAATAGACCTTAGTGCTGATAAAGAACTCATCTCCGTACTGGTATTATTAGACCTTAGTGCTGCGTTCGACACCATTGATCATGACATCCTATTACAGAGACTGGATCAGTCGATTGGCATTTCAGGTACCGCACTAAGTTGGTTTAAATCCTATTTATCAGATCGATCTCAGTTTGTATTTGTAAACGATGAAGCCTCAATGACCACCAACATTAATCACGGAGTTCCACAAGGTTCTGTGCTTGGACCAATTTTATTGACCTTATATATGCTTCCTTTGGGCAACATTATCAGGAAACACTGCATAAACTTTCATTGTTATGCAGATGATACTCAATTATATCTATTGATCAAGCCAGAAGTAACTAACCAGCTCGTTAAACTTCAAGCATGTCTTAAAGACATAAAAACATGGATGACCTGCAACTTCCTGATGATAAAAATCAGACAAAACTGAAGTTATTTCCCGGTAACATTAACAAGGTCTTTTACCCAGCGTTTTGACAGCAGAGAAGTCGGCGTCAAAAAAACATCTGTTATGAAAATGTGATCTGTTATCCTGTGATGAAGCTTTACTGTTAGTCACCAGGAAAACGCAAGTGTCAAAATCTGATTTTCCTCTGTAATGGACACAGTAGTTAAAATTGTTAATCTTCTCGTTGCTCCTCACTCACTCACCCACCGCCAGTCCCAATCACTCCTGAAGGAGAGGACAGTACTTACAAAGAGTTGCCTCTCCACTGCCCGTTGGGTGGCTTAGTGGTTAGGGAGACATTTGCAGAGTGCATTGATGGGATCAAAGACGCAGGCAAAAACCAGGCCAGCTCTGTTTGATGCATGGAAAGCATTTTAGTCAAACGGGAGCCTTTGGCTTCTTCAAACACAGTGGGAGATGTCATCACCCAAGCCTGTCAACTCTGAGGACATCAGAGGGTAAATTCAAGAGCTTGAGTGGGAATTCTCTACTAGGTTTCAAGATTTTTAGCAGTATTGGGCCAGTGTGTTCTTTATTGGTCAACCCAGAAGACTTTAAGGAGACAAATCTGGCTTTGGCCTCATTTAAATGGATTGAGATGAAGCATAAGTCCCTTTTTGACCACTGGACCTTCCCCCAGGGACTTGAAACCTTTTGAGGAACTCATTGTGTCTACATTAAGTTCTGGGGACTGTACTTTCTGAAAGTACAGGAATGATCAGGTTGGGGTTTGCAGGGATGATCGTTGCTGAATGGGCAATTTTAAGACACAGGAAGTTTGTTTGATGAGATTAAAAGTCAAGTTGGGCTTTGCTGTTGCTTTCTGCCTTGAACAAAGTTTGTGCAAGCGCTAGAACTGAGAGAGACAGCGCGGCCGTGCTGTGGATTAGTTATGATATGATAGTTTCATGGTGGTTTTCTTCAAATTCACAACTAAATAGCTATCAAAAATTCAATAGGGGATTTACTGTGGAGACAAACGGTCCTCAGCATTGTGTATCAGTAAATAGCAGTGGCATAAAACCAAGGTGGATTGAGCTCTCTTGACCACTATACAAGTGATAAGAATGGGCTGAAAGAACTTTTTAGTTCCTTGAAAAGTTGTCCCAGGAGAAGGCCAAATGTTTGCCAGGAACAATGGAGCTCACATTGTAGCATTATGGGAGAGCTTACCAGACACATTTGATAAAGGTGGTGGAGTTTTACATGTATCTCCACTTTCCTAAATGTGTGAACAGACCTATTCACACTTTAAGACTGTGTTGAATCCAGCCCACCGTAAATGACTTGCTTATTAACAAACGCCTCTGGCACACTGGCAATTATTTTTCCTTTACTGCAAGAATCAACTTCATACTTTACGTTGCTCATCCACAGGTTACTGCCTGAAACTGTTTGTTTTTGCTTTGCCTGGATGAAAACGTTCACAACCTTGCATGAATTTGAAAAGGACAGCTAGACAGAGAGATAAAGGAAGACCAGTAACCACGGCCAACATCTTCAACACCCCCCCACGTCGCTCCTTACTAGGGGCTGCTGCTAAAGCGATGACTTCATCTGAGCTGACAACGGAAGAACAGGCTCGATTTCGTGTGAACACTTGTCAACATTTGAGAGGGACAGAGAATGAAACTGAGGGAGACAAAAAAGAGGAAAATACAAAATGAGTGGGGTTCATTTGATGGTAGCAAACATCAGGGCTACTTTCCTCTGATTATTTGCTTTTCTCTGCCCCTTAGATTAATAACTGAATGGATAATTCAATATTTCCAGATGATACTAGTTACTTCGGTGAGTAAATGACAGATATAAATGTTGGCCAAAACAACCAAATTAAGACCCAACCTGAATGATCCTGAGAACTGATTTACTAGCTGCCGTGGAGACTGTATGTCTGTCTGGTCGAATATCATCTTTTTGTCTGACCTTTTTTGACAGCTTCTCTCCTTGATTCATTCTGCAGCTTTAAAGCATTAATGGACTTCAGGAAGGAATTATGAATGCTAAATTGTCCTTCTAACAGCTTGAACCAGCTCACTGTCTCCTTGATGCACCTTGGGCTAAAGACGTCAGTGTAATCAGGTCTGAAAGCTGCCAGTGATTGTTTTTATTTCATAAGGAGATAAGAAGGATGAAAGAAATGTGCAGACAAGAGTCTGGTACGTAAGCAGCAGAAATGGATCGTGGAATGAAAGTAAGTTAAAAGTTGAAGAGGATTAGTCACTCTTACCTATGTCTGAAATCTTTGTTTCTTTAATACAGTGCAAGCAAAGGAAGGAAAAAAGAGCAAACAAGAGTTAGTAGACAGATTGGTTTCTAAAAGGTATATATGAACATATACTGGAAAACAAGAAAACACTGTTAGAAGTTGCATTCAAATTTATAATTTAAATCATTCTTCAGAAATAAATAGGAAAAAGATTTCAGTGTTAGAAAAATGAGCACTCAACAGTGTGCCAGAGGCCCACTTCCCGATTCAAAGCACTAACAAACTGATCTGTTCTCTTTTAGCACTTTGGCTAAAGAGTAAGTACTTGAATGTTAATCAGTGGCAAAGTGTCCAATCTGGCCACGTCTCTATTCCTCTCTTCCTTTATGTGTTCAAGTACCGTTCAAAGTCATCCGAGACCAATGATGTGGAGTTGAACAGTTGAGTGCAGGAAGGAAAGCGGAGGCAGAGAGATGAATTCAGATGCTAGGTTTTAATTAAAAACCAAGGACTCTCAAGTCAATCAGTTCATTTTTCACAAATGTGTACACTGTAGGTCATATTTAGTTTCCCTCAAATCCAACAACATTCATGGATTTGCAAAGACCCTGAGAATCCGTTGGCAGAGCTTTACTGTTAAATGGATCCTGAGTTCTCTGAGTGAGACCTTCATCTCTGTGACCCGAAGGGATGTATTCTTTGGATTAGGTTCAGATATCTGATTGGGCACCAGCAGCCATCCTCCCTCCCCTCTTACCTCAGCTCCATGACACTGGTAACATTCCCGGAGGGGAAGATCCTCCTGATGTAGTTGAAGTCTCCAACGAAGATGCTGCCATCTGCTCCGCAGGCCAGAGCCAGAGGCGCCAGCAGCTTGTTGCCCTCTGCCTGCCCGTTACAGCTGGGGCAGGAGATGCTGCGCCGACGTCCATTTCCTGAGACAGGACATTGAACCGATTTTTCCCGACTGAAACATTTGGTTTCTGCTCTGTACACAAAACAGACTGTCCAGTTGGGAGCTTATTTCAAATGCATTATATCAAGCCAGGTTGTTGAACACTGTTGTGGACCAAGCATCTATTTAAGAATGTCAACCCAAAGAAAATGTGGGATTGATGCACTGTCCATCATCTCAAAGACCCAGGGTTCTATTCTCTGTAGGGGCACTTCAGAAAAGTTAGACAAGAACTGCAGTACAATTAATTCATTCCTAATTGGGAAAACAATGTGAAAAAGTTGCACTTCCTCTGATACTAGATGGTGTTCACCCTATACTGAAGGTTTCTTCACTTTTTTCCCTGTCAAAGGTTATTTTTGGGGAGTTTTTCCTGATCCGATGTGAGGTCCTGGGACAGGGATGTCGTATGTGTACAGATTGTAAAGCCCTCTGAGGCAAATTTGTAATTTGTGATATTGGGCTATACAAAATAAACTGAATTGAAATTGAATTGAATACTACTCAGTCCATGCAATCTAAATGTACATCAGTTCTATAAAAAATAACTATCAACTTGACCAAACTGCTGCAACTATGAGAGCCTTTAAAAACAACACTGCTATAATTATAATCTTCACGCCTACGTTAGCAATCTGTGTCTTTACTGTGCCATTGACTGGCAGCTGTACACTCTGTGCACACGTTCATAGTTTATGTATTGGATTAGTCCAAAGTAGCATAAATGCATATTTTAGTTTTTTCCAAGAGACATTCAGTGGTGTCTCAAATTCATCACGGGGGACGTCCTGCTCCCCATAGATCAGCAAGCTTTCTGCTGCTGCTGGTACACAGGTTAGGCCCGCTGGTGCTGGCTGAGAGCTAATTGCAACAGCTAACCGCTAACTGAGGGTCTGTTTCCCGGAGCTCAAGGGTTTAGTGGGATTACAAGAACGGACGGGCCAGAGCTAGCTGGTTAGCATGCTCATTTCAGTCAATATCTCTGCAACACAATACATAAACGTATTTGACACACATTGGAACCTCAAAGATACTAGTCTCGGCAAAAGACTCAGGGGCAGATTCACAAATGGGTCGCGTGGTTTTTGCAGCCTCGAGACCTGCACAAATAAGAAATCGTGTAATTCTCAAAGCACCCGCAAAGGGTGAGATGCAACCATAACTGTGCTGCCAAGCAAACGGTGTTTGGCACAACCTATCTATGCAAATGAACCTCATTGCATAAACAATCAAATTCACAAATATCAACGCTAAAAGCCACATGCAGTTCCAGTGTGAAATAATTAGCATCCGCAGGGAGTTGGTGGTAACTGAAGGGCATTTATAAGAGGTGTCTGCTCAAACTCATTTATTTTGGCATTCAGTGACAGGATGCTATGACAGTTGTGTCATGAAAATTAAATGAACAAAGCTCCCCAACATGTCAATTTGAAATTAAACGAGAAAAAAAAAGAAACGAGGAAAAATAGAATAAAAATAAGTTAATTATATAAAAGAATAAACACATAATTTCTTCCCGCTCCCTCCTTAAATGTTTCCCTTCTCCTCTGTTGGTTTGGTTGGAAGAGGCACTCTGGCCAGATCCTCCTGGCAAGACCTATGGCTCCGGCTGACTCTCACAACCGACTCATTTATACTTTGCCACATGAATAATTGCAATTACATGCAAAAATGGGCAAATTGCATTCAGCTGCAAACCTTTATGGACGCGTTTGCGCTGTGAGAAAGCAGTTGGTGTAGTTTAGCAGCCCCAATCCATTCTCTGTGAATTCACCCCTCAGCATTCATATAGTTTGGAAGTTGCAAGGGAGCAACTAGCACAAGATATTTTTTCTCGGTGCCATGACATTCCTGTGGCTCACACTTAAACCACGACCGCCTTGCAATGTCATAATTAACACAAACATGCAGCGTCAAACAAGTCAATCATACTTTAATCTGTATTTACCCATGATGCTGCTGATGACCGGGGGCTGCTGGGATATGAATATGTTCTCACCATTGCCCTTGTACAGTATACCTGGTGGAGAGAAGACATCAATATGAGTTAGAGAGAGCACAGAGAGGCAGCACAGAGAAAATGCAGCCAGACCAATTATACTTTGCAATGACGTCTGTTTTGTGATTGAAAGTTCGGGTTACGTTGGAGTTGAGATTTTATTAACACAGCTGTCATTCCAAAATGCACTGAAATATGACATATATCCTGTCCTTTTATTACAACTCTGTTATTGGGATTGTCAATGATGTGATAGTATATTCACTTGTTCATTCGACTATATGGCACACTTGAAAGTGAGGGTGTTGTTATGAGGTTGGTGGCTGTGCCTTAACCTAAAGCACTTTTATACTGAGTTCATGTTCATGACAGTCAAGTTTGACTTGAAGTTACTGCTGGATTCACTTTTGACATTATAAATGGTAAAAAGATGAAAAAAAAGAAGTGCAATTCGAGGAACATCAGTATTTGTGCTCATTTCATGAAACATTATGGATTATTGGGGCAACTGGGGGTAGAGCAGGGTCATTCTTCAATCAGAGGATCAGCGGTTCGATCCCCGGCTCCGCTAGTCCATGTCAATGTGTCGTTGGGCAAGACACTTCACCCCAAATGTCTCCTGCAGGTTGTTTGTGCTGTGTGTGAATGAGTATGAATAAGATAGATCTGATTGGCAGGTGGCACCTTGCATGGTTGCCCCTGTCATCAGTGTGTGAATGGGTGACATGTAGTGTGAACAAGCTTTGAGTGGTCAGAAGACTAGAAAACAACAGTAGGCTAGAGTCCATTTATACAGAAAGAGAAAAGCTAATATGAGAGCAGGCCCCTGGAAACAATGGAACAATGCAGCTATATGCATTGACAAACAATGACAAACATTTCTTAAGATGTAAAGCAACATTAACGACATATTATCTTTTTTATTTAGATCACAACCACTTAGTTCCTACACTAAATAATATAAATAGCAGGGGATGCAGCAACACAATGAACTTGTAACCGGTGTGTTGTCAGAGGGGAAACAGCCTGAATGCAATACTAATACTACTTCCAAGGTGTTTATCGGCCAATTGAGACTCTGCTAATATCTGCTGTTAGAAAACAATGCACTTTTCCTTAATACTACTTATCCATGTTGCTACACCTGTTCAAGGTGGGAATGTTGTGCTATTATTCCGCCTGGTTGTTCTGGATGGGTGAGACGGAGGCAGACAGTGGGACAGAGTTGTTCCACGGCTGAACCGGCAGCACAGGCAGCCACAGCGCCGAAGTCTTGTTTGTGCGACGAGAGATTTTTTAAAACGCTAGCAGCAGTTAGCAGCTAACCTAGAGCATCAGAGAATGGCAGCTAATTAGAGATAACAAGGTCCAGGAGCTCCTCAGCCTCTCAGCAGAGGACCTCAACACCCAGTTCACCAGCCCTTATTGATGAAAGTCGCTGCCCGTATGCTGCTGCACGTCATTCGCCACGACGCTGTTGCGCTAAAACTTTTTTGTTCCTGTGATGCTGGGGTGCTATCTAGTGTAGTCCTGGCAACGGGGACGCTGGCGAAACTTAACGCCGCTCCGTCTAGGACTGTTTTTATTTGTTTTTTTTCCTACCTTTTTAACAATTTAACATTCATTTAAATTATTTTTAATTTTATTTAACAGTGTAGCCATTCTTCTGACTTAATTATTCTGCAAATCTTGGATTATTTTTTATTTTGTGATTGCCGTTGGCTCCTGCTCTCCACCACTGCGATCTGGTCAACTGGCGTTGACGGTCTCTTGCTGGCTAGCCGACGGTCTCTCTCTTGCTGGCTAGCCGACGGTCTCTTGCTGGCTAGCCGACGGTCTCTTGCTGGCTAGCCGATGGTCTCTTGCTGGCCGGCAGCTACCAATGAGCGAGCCGGCCGACTCCCTGCTCCGTGCTGTTGCTCTGAGGCTGGTCGCCTCTCAGCGGTCCTGGTGCTCCGGTGGTCCGGTCCGTGGTTGCCGATTGCATCCTCCCCGGCTGGCATGGTTCTGCAGTGTTCCACCTCGCAGCTCCTCGGGCTCAACGGCTTCTCTGCTCCTCCGTTCGTCTCGGCCATTGGGGCGCTCGGACTCCTTCGTCGGCCCCGTTGCATCCACAGAGCCTCCCGCGGAGGGTTTGTTTGCTCCTGGCCTGATCGCATCAGTGCAGCTCGTCATCACAACAACAGACTCCAAGAGCGAGATGGTGGCACGAAATTAGGAACTGTTACAGCTCCCCCAGCACCCTCTACTCTTCCTGCTGACTCCACTCCCCAAAACCGGACTGGTACACCTTTTATTACCTCCAAGATGTCGTCCTTTTATGCAGTTCTTTGGTACCCCTATTTTAGTTTGTCTGTTCTGCTTTATTTTGTATTTGTAGTTTTCTATTTCTCTATTGTGTACACTGCCCATATGGCATTGTCTCCTTTGCCTCATGTATTTTCTGAAATGTTTACTTGTATTGATGTTATGTTTTTACCTTGATTCTATGTAGAGCACTTTGTAAACCCTGTTTTTAAAGGTGCTATATAAATAAATGCATTATTATTATTATTATCTACAAGGAGGAGTACGAGGGGTGGGTTCGCTGACTGGTGAGGAGGTTTATGTGAATTAGTTGTGAGAGGAAGAACAGAGGAAAAGAGAGGGGTGCACTCGTTCTTCAAAGTGAGACATCAAAGAGGAACCTCCTGTGGTGAACTGAATTATTAAAGCTCTGCTGCCATCTTGGAAAACCAGCCCACATTACGCTCCATCCGTCCGTCTACCAGCTCTACATTCTACTCTTTATATGGATGCATACCATACACCCTACGATTTACAAGTCCTTCAAACCCAGCAGGACACATCGCTATCGGCGCTTAAATCCCATATCAGTCGGTTCCCTTCCCGTCAGGCTCCCTCTACATCCCTCTCCTTCTATTTCCCTCTATCCTCCTCTACCTCTTTCATCTCTCCCTCCATTGGTAGATGTTGATTGATCAACAGAGGCCAAGCCAGCAGGGTTCCTCCCATGCTGTGCTGTGGTCTACTCACAGGCAACCAACTATTTGCCTGACTGGTGTGTGTGTGAGGGAGGGTACGAAAGAGAGAGATAATGAGAGAGAGAATGAGAGAGAGGGCGAGAGAATGAGAGAGAGGGAGAGAGAGAGGGTGAGTAAAGCTCCCTAGAAAGAGAGAGGAACATCAAATTGTCCTGCTGTGTTAAAAGAGGGCAGTGAGGCTTTTTCACAAGGCTTTCTAGATACGTGTGTCTGTGTGTGTGTGTGTGTGTGTCTCTGCGTGTGTCTCTGTGTGTGTGTGCGTGTGTGTGTCTGCGTGTGTCTGTGTGTGTGTGTGTGTGTGTGTGTGTGTGTGTAAATGAGCACATTTGACATTTATCTCAAAACATTCAATCTCAAAACCTTAATTCATACATTCTTACCACACAGGGCTGGCACACTGATCTAACAACCCAACGCCAGCAAGGTCACAATGATTTGGCTCAGAACTTTGGTGAAAGCGTCACTTGAACACACGATGTTCATAATCCAAATAATTCAAAACAAAGTTTGGAGGAGTAATTGGTTTGTCTGACTGCTCTCCGTCACTGAATGCTCCTGCTGCTGATTCAAGCAGTCTGAGCAGCTGCTGATACACTCCTGTGCTGCAAGAGCTTCAGGTGTGGTCAGCCATACAGAGCCTGACACCGCGAAGTGTTAACGAACACACAGATACACTCGTGCACACACATCGTTATGATAATAACTACAGTGGATGGCTGGATGGGTAAATAGGTCTTCAGTCATACACACTGACTGCCAGACAACACACACACACATAGAATAAAAAAGGGTTGAAGGCAGTTAAATACTAACTGACACACATGCACGTATAATGCATGACTGTAGGTTGTCGGCACTGGAAATCAATATGAGCCAATCAGTGGAATTGGGGGCACATGTAGTTCAGGTCTGAAAACCATTTCTTCCTCATTCCCGACCAGTGAATGGCTTTTATCTTCAAATGCTTAATCTGAAATGAATTTGAAAGAAAAGTCTGTTCTGGGTATTTCGTTTATCACCTATTTGGAAAAAAATTATATTTGATGGAAATCTCTGATTTTCTGTTGACCGTGAGGGAATGGTTTCATAATGAAAGCGTATTCTGGAGACCATCACAGAGAAGAGAACCAGAAGGTCAATTCCACTCAACCTTCATTCAGAGTAGCAGAAGCAACCAGCTCCTGAAAGCTTCAGGAGGACTGTTGTTGTTTTTAATGAACCATCCACTGTTTATTCATTCATTGTATGCGACAACTACTTACACTGTTATTGTCTGCATAATGTTTACTTTGTTGTACAACAGTACATCTGCTCTTTTTGTATTTATGATTTTACTTCTGATTAGGGTGGCACATTGTAAATACTTTCCTTAATCGATCGCTGGTAACATTGACGATCAATTAATCAATTCATTGAAATAAAAATAAAAACATTACACTTTTCCTTTTTAAATTACACTCATGTTCTCTGGAGCAAAGCACACAGCACCCTGACTGTGGCTTAGCTGCTTACTGTCTGAATAATAGAGGGCAGCGCTTCACAGGCAGCTTACACACTTACACTCCCTCTGCACACACACCGGTATATGAACACATAGACAAACATGGACCTGCACACATTCACAAGTACACACAGAAAACACCCTCACTAGCATGCACAAGGAAGCAGCCCCTTTGCCCCCAAAACCCATCTACACAGACACACACACACACATGTGCACGCGCACACACGCACACTTACACATACTCTGTTTCTCTTTCATCCAGTCATATCTGAGTTGTTCAGCAGTGCTCACTACTCAGTGCTTACAGATCACACATGACCAGAGCCCTATTTCTCGTACGTGGCTCAACTAAGTCGATCAAATGTCTTATTAGCCAGCTTAAATTAACACGATGATTGACATCAGGCTATCCCGGTTTCTCAAAGGCTGACCCGCCCTCAAACCATCTCGTTAATTCGAGCCAGACGTCAGTTCACAGGATAGTTGCGCGTGTCCGTCTGACTTCAAAAGGGGGAAGCATCGATCACAGAAAACATGATTTACTAACAGCACAAAGGCAAATAAACTCAAAGGAAGAGACTCTTTTTTCTCCGCTGACGAGCAGGAGATGATCATGAACAAATATGAGGAATTCTAGACCATAATAATGGCACAATCTAATCAATTCATTCACTTCACTCGCGCTGGAGAGGGGGCGTGGCTTATCTCCATGGAAACATTTATAACTTCCGCCATCCGCAATGGAAGAAATAACCACTATTTCTGCTTTATACTTGTTGTGGACATCCCACAAACGTCGGAACATCAAACGCCCTTGTGTTTGGGTTCATAACATTAATATCATATATATATATATTTATACATAACATCAACTGTAGGCTCACACAGCACACAGCTCGGTGACTTTCACTGACTACGTCTAGATAAGTGGATGAAAATCCTCTTTATTCACAAATCACATCCATTCGTCTGTCTTTGACTTTCATGGAATCTACTCGTAACACTTTTGGTGTGAACGCAGCATCAGTGTTGGGAAAATGTATCGGCTCATTGACATACATCATCCAATGAGATCTAAAATAACTCTCAACTCTTTCAGAACAAGTAGATAATATATATGTGCATATTCATGTATGTGGAGATGACCATATAGAACTTTTATTGCATTTACACAGACATGGTCAGGGAACGTAATGAACACATCAATGGGGCGACTGTGGGTCCGTCTTTCAATCAGGGGGTTGGTGGTTCAATCCCCGCCCTAGTCAATGTGTCCTTGAGCAAGACACTTAACCCGGAATTGTTCCCTGTAGCTGTTCTACGGTGTATGAATGTAACATGATTGTAAGTCGCTTTGGTTAAAAGCGTCAGCTAAATGACATGTAATGTAATGTAATGAGTTTCACCAAAACCACGGCATACAGCTGCTTTCCTGATGTTCTGCATCGCTGACACTGTACAACAATGTACCACACTGTACAACAATGTACCACAATGTACCACAATGTACCACAATGTACCACACTGTACAACAAGGCTCTGCAGACAGTCTGTGAGACAGTCATTGCTGCGGTGTGTAGTGTTCAATGTAGGCTCGAGAAGGTCTTTAATAAATGATTCCTTGTGGGCAGAATGGATAGCGCTCGTATAGGAAGTCATCATCACGTGATAACGGATCTTGGCGATCTCGAAGAACTCTCTCCCTATAAAACATTAATCTAACTAATATCGCTCCTTCATCAATGCCATTTTTTTCAGGGGGAGTGGCTAGTTTATCCAGCTAGGCTCAAATTTTGTATGTTTTGCTCCATGATTTTTCCAAACTTGCTTCGAGGAACCGAAAACCCTGACTTGTAATCTCATCCGGAAAATGATCCCGCTAACCATGTTAGCCAGGTACGAGAAATAGGGCCCTGGTGTGTGTCCGTCTGTGTGTGTGTTTGTGTGTGGACAAGCCTTTGCACACCAATCCAGTGTCTCTTTTCCTCTGTTCTTCTCTCTAACGGACAATTCATTAGTTCATGTTGTTCAATAAGAATCAGCACTCTCTTTGATTTGATACAGCTATATGAAGAAGAACAAAGTAAAAATAAAAATGTAGTATTGTAAAAAAAACAAAAACTATTTATACTGTTTGTCTGCAATGTTCTGGTTCATCACTTCCATGTAGGATGTCATTACATCCTCCATGTGAAGTTGACACAGGTCCATTTACTAAATTGAGTTTTATAATTCTTGCATTTGGACGGCACTACAACATGGTGAACTCACTATCTAGTCTATTGAGTAGTGAGTGATCTCAGACACAGACCTCTATGGCTGCTAGAGACAGAGAGGAATTAGTGTTGATTGATGCCTCTATGCACGATACTTAATACCGTGCACGGTTTTAACTATCCAGAAAAAGGAGGGGCCTTTGGGGGCTTTCACAAGTCATATTCTGTTTGCCTGTATCCAAGTGAAATTGTACTTTTGGTTAATTTCTGTTTAGCATAAACATAAAAAAAAGAATTGCCAAGTGGCCTGTACAAAAGAGCAAATGTATCTTTTTTGTCTCGAGAACTTCTATGCAGGGTATCTCAGATTTTAAATATTGCTGTTGAAGTTTTTTCACTTTCACCTTTTTGTATCCATTATTTACCAGATGCTTTATGTTCTTTTCAGCACTGCGCAGGCCGTCTGCATTTTGGTTAACTTTATGCAAATGAGCCTTTGCAAAGTTCCGCCCCTTGAACACAAACCATCCAATCAGACGCTGCTTTTGCTATTTAAAGATTGTAAATCCCTACCCAGCTTTACAAGAACAATGTTGTTTCTCAATTTCAATGTCTTGTCTTTTTGGCCAGGTGATGTGGTCACTTCTATACTGTGATCTGTACGCTTTAACTTCTATCTTTATCTTTTTAACCTGTTTTCAACGCTGAATCAGTTTGACATCATGAATCTATCTTATAGTGTATGCCTGTCTGTCTGCTTCTCTCTGAAATCCCTTTTTTATTTTGAGATGTTTCTTCAGAGAGAGCAGTGAAAGTGACGGAGTAGCATAGAAGGGTCACATTTGAAGCGCACCAGAGTTGGCTTGGAAACGGTTCTAGACCAGCTCTCACGTGTTGTGGTCCACGCCACAGTATGAATTCAAAGGACTAAATGAATGGTTCAGTAAACAAAAGCAAATCAATAAAAAGAGAAAAAAAGCAGCTTCGGCATCATCTTCATCTGCATATTAATATGAAAATACAACTTTAATTTGACCAGAGTACATTCAGTAAATAGGAAAGTAGCTGATCTTCCCTATCAATTCAAGAAAACACAGAACAAGGAACAATGAAATCGCAGCCCAACGTCAACCCTCGACACAGGCATGATATTTCCAAATCTAACTCCTCATCCCATGCACATCATTAGTGGGGCTACAAGACAGACTACAAAGAAAGCCCAGCAGCAGTGTTTGATGCCCCCTCCCTCTCTCTCAAACGCACACAAAGACAAGATTTTTCTCATCCATGTGGTGTCTTTTCGTCTCAAAAGGACACACACATTGTGCGTTGCAAGTATTGTCCCTTCAAGACACAAAATCACACCCACAGAGACTAGTACGCATATAGACAGGAAATCACAAATCACACCTGCATTTTAAATGCACACACTCAGACAGACACACACACACACACACACACACTAAATCGGGTGACAAGGTGTTGAAAGCCCAAGAGGACTGCAGGGAGAGAGAGAGAGATGAATAGCAATGTGATGGATGAGGTGACAGATAGAGGACAGCAAGGAAGGGAAGAAGATGAGGAGGAGGAGGGCGCTTCATGAAGTCAAAGTGCCTTTAAAACAGCTACATTAATTTTTCTAAAAATGTATCTTTCTTCCATTGAACAGTTCTAGAAAGGTGGGCTGTCTGGAGGAAATTAGTCTCTCTTCAGATAAAGGCGATCAATGTGCCTGTAGGCATTTCTGTAAACAGCACAGGAGTGACAGTGATGTATCCTTCACAAACCAGCTGATTATAACACACATTAAGAAACAGAGAACTGAAACAAGGAAAGCTCTGGAGTCACACTGTGCTGTCTGCTCTACATTCATATGGAAATTAGTGAAGCCGACCTGGTGTGGGGCCTTTATTGTAGCACAATAGTTTGGACATGTCTGTGGAGAGTTGCCTAACTATCTCAATCGGTGTGTGCGTAATCAGATCTGAATCTCTGAATGCGTGCTGACATTTGTGAATGTGTACAGGAAACTGCAAATGTGTATTTAGAAGCTGTGTGTGTTTGAAAGTGTATTGAGATTTGTTCATGTGGAAAGAAAAACTGTAAATGCGTACAAAGAAATTACCAGCTGAAAAGCCAAAGTATTTTGCTCCTGGAAATACAGACAACTCAGGCACGCCTCTCAATTGACCCTTCACTAAGTCCCGCCCTTCAAACCTCAGCCTGGCCAATCATAGACTCTGGAGAAATGATTTCAGGTTCTCTTCATCTTCAGGCTGGCTTAGTGGATTTGAAGCTTGTCGTGGTTAAACAGTGTCATAGTGGAACTCGTTACCCGGAGAGGTTGAAAGAGATATATACGTTTGTAGAATCGTATGTTTCTATGTAAAAACTGTGAGCTAACATGAGCAGTTGGCCAGCACATCATTCTCTAGTGTTAGCACTATGCTACGCTACCTACTGAAGGGATACTGAATGTAAACACATGCTGCTTTTGATTTTTAATTCTTAAAAAGCAAAAATTCATAATTTTGAGATTAGCACTTTAAGATAAGGGATATCATTTTTTTTAAACAATAATAACACTGACATTGAGTGTTTCAGAGTCCTGCTTATTTAACTAGTCAAACTAATCAGTGAGAGGTTTGAGTGACAAAGGAAAAGTTGTTAGTTATTTAGTTATTAGCTGGACATTACCACCATCATTAACTCTGAAATGACAGCATGTTGGAGAAGTGTCAAGAATCCAGAAATCTTGTTTTCCCACTCAAACAATGTAACCTGATGTTGCATATATAAATATAGTAATAATGATAAAGGAAATTAAAATAATAATAAAGGAAGATAACATGACAATACACAAAAACAAGCAGCCAATGAGAAGAGAGTTGACCGAGGAGGAGACTAGGAGGAGGGACTGTTGACGGTCTGAACTGACTGTATGAGAAAGCCAAATTGTGTGTGTGTGAGAACGAAAGGGAGAGAGATGAAAGGCTGGCAAAATACCACCGGGCAGCTGGAACAAATCCAAGGACCTCTCTCACACGCACGCACGCACGCACGCACGCACGCACGCACGCACGCACGCACGCACGCACGCACGCACGCACGCACGCACGCACGCACACCACTAAAATTAGCGTTGTCCCTTTCTTCCTCATATAACTAATGATGTGGAGAGAGGGAGAGAGAATGAGGAAGAGAATGAGGAAGGATATATTTTGTATTTTGAGATTCATATTTAAAACTCTTCACCTCAGCTGTCACATATCAAACTTAGTTTTAGCAGAAATGTTTGATGCAGTATTGTGTTTAATCATCTTGTGTGTATAGCCCTTTTGTCCACAGGGACCAGGAACTTTCTGAAGGACTCATTGCGTTCGACTGCAGGGACGAGGCTCTAAATAAACGTCTGGGGACATTTTACCTCCAAATGCCCTGGCCGGGGGGAGGTGCTGTCTGAAGTACAAGAACCTTCAGGGTGGGGTTTGCAGGGATGACTGTTCATTCATCAAACACACAGCGGTGTACCACTTCATTCAGAAAACAAGTACCCTGGTATCATGTAGGACCATTTTAGAGCAAGCATATAGTTACAGTATATTACCTTAAAAGTAAAGTTAAGCTTTGCGTTCACTTTCTGACTCATTTAAAGAGTGACAGAGTGAAAGAGAGCGGTACAAGAGAGACAGATAGACAGAGCTGTGAATTAAAGCTATTTCCTAATTGTTTCATGGCAGTTTTGTTCTAAAGGTCAAATAAAAAATAAAACACTCAACAGAAGATTTCCTGTGGAGACAGACGCTAGTCTGCATTTCATTAATTTTCATACTGGATGGTCACACAGAAATACAGGCCACCAGCAGGCCTCCTCAATCTCAAGGTATTTAGACTGCCATGGAAACAATTGGCTGAAGTAACATTTTAGTTCCTAAAAAACTAGTGATTATGTGAAACTTATGTGAGCAGGGACTCACGATAGTGCGATAGTGCAGGCTATGGTTCTGTTGTGTTATGTTATGGCACCTACCGTTTTGTACGTCCAGGATGTGATGTTTATCCAGTGTCCATCCTCCCATGTTGGAAGCATCCAACTCGTAGCCTTGCAAAATGGCCGTTCTCTTCTCCCAGAGGATGAGGTCCAGGCAGGACTCGTATTCAAACCCCACCGACACTATAAGACACACAAAGCGCAAGGCCAGTTACTCCCCTCTGTCCTTCGACTATCCTGTTCAAACCAAATGGGAAAGTTGCTGTGATTCAGGTTTGAAAACACGGTGAAACAGAGTTAACCTCCATTTGTCTGCTTTTGAAACATCCACTGACACTGCATCAATGTAGACCTTCATTATCTGGTCCAACACACACAACACTGTAGGATGGGACACGCACACACACACACACACACACACACACACACACACACACACACACACACACACACACACACACACACACACACACACACGCGGGCAGCCACAAGAGATGTGTGTGCATTCAATTCAGAAGAAACAAAGATTTTTAGGGGGAGGAGCTAAGGAAAGCTAAAAGTGGTGATGTCTCATCAGAGGGAGGAAAAGAAAGAGAAGCAAATGTGCCACACAAAATGTGGCTTACAGAAATGATACAACTATATTCTACAGTAATTCAGTCATTTTGAGGTGATAGTACAGTAATAACAATAATGCATTGAGTCACCTAAATATACTTTCCAAAGCAGATAAGATAGTCAAAAAATAACAGTGAAAAGAAAATAACAACAATGATAATAACAAGGACAAAAAAAACAGTAATGAAATATCTAAACAGATTTTTTTTTTTTTATCATAAAAAACACATTAGGAAGCACGAGGAAAAGTGAAGCAACACATGTCTGGCACAGACCCCAAGAGAGAGCATTACAACATGTAGAACCTTTTAGCTGTGACAGGTGCTTGGTACCTAACATTAAAGCTTCGGTTTGTAACATCAAGGATAAACTTATATTTTTTTAATGATCCAACTGAAAAACATAGCCCAGTGTTGCTAACTCTTTTCCAATGAAAGTCACTATATCTAGGCATCCCTCCAAAGCCCCTTCCCCCAAATTAACACAATGAACGTAAACAACTAGTCAACAACTCAGAAATAATTTGGTGCAGCACATTGAGTGCATGGACATAATATGCAAACCGAGGTGGACAGACAGATAGGCCTTACTTATTACAGTCCTGCAATTGCCACAGCTACTTCTTGTCAGAGAACTGGATTTATTGATTGCTGTTGGGATTTAAAGAGAATTTCTTGAAGATTACCAACCCTAGCTTTATTGGGTAATTATGAGGCAATATGAAAGAAAGAAAAAGAAATGTACATTTTTATTGATCCCAGTTGGTAAATTCTTCTCTGCATTGTACCCATCCTTAGTTATTAAGGAGCAGTGGGCTGCAGGGAGCAACTGGGGGTTCAGTGTCTTGCTCAAGGACACTTCAACATGAACTATGGGGAGAGAGGGGATCGAACCGGGGACCTTGTGGTTACGGGAAGACCACTCTCCCCGTGAGCTACAGCTGACCCCTAATATTAGCAAATACCCAATGAACAAATAGTGAGCTGATGGAGGGGCAAAGAGGAAGGGCTGATGTGTTCTGGTCTAAAATCTGTTTAAAGATAATATTCTTCCAATGAATTCAACCTCTGTAACAACTTGGTTTTAACAGTTGCCAGACCAAATATTATTGTGGTTAAGCTTCCTTATTATACATTATGAGCACCAATTTCACAAGTGTTACAAAACATAGCAGTAAATCATCTTTATGGTCAACCCATTAAGCCAGGCTACCATAAGTAATAACTCAGCGAGGAGTACGCATTCTGGACTTGTCCCTCATAAAGGTGTCACAGGGGTTAGCATACCCATTATGTGCAAGCCATTTCCCGGTTAAAGCCTTTTTGAACTGTAATTGTGCAGCTTTATGTGTGTTCAGGAGAAGTCCGCACTACAGGAAACTTCTTCCTCTCCACAGGAAGTGTGTGCAGTACTTTGTTATACTTTGACAGTGAGTGCAGATTAGGAGTTATTTTGTGTTGAATGGGTGCAATTTATCTGTTAAATACATTTTCTCTCCATCTGTGACATTTTCTCCTCATTTCACTGGACATTTGTCACCAGGAATATTTCAATTCATATACCATGAATGTGTTTGCACAGACGGACAGCTACAATGCAAGCAACATTGATATTACACTTGGCTGCTTCACATCCAGGAGACAAACTTAGGTTCTGATAAGTGAAGCTAATGCGGTAGTGCCTTAAACCTGCATTATCTCTACTGGCCAGCAGGGGGGCGACTCCTCTGGTTGTACAGAAGACAAAGAGAAAATGACTTCTCACTTGATTTATTACCTCAGTAAACTAATGATGTGCATTTAGTAAATTATGGTCCATTTAGAGTCAAATAGACCATAAAGCAGGGTATGCTTTAGGGCGGGGCTACCTTGTGATTGACAGGTCTCTACCATTATTTTGTCTGGGAGTTGTCCATGTTTTCATTATTAGAACTTTAGCCTTTTACGTTTTCAGACATTTTGGTTGGCCTGAAAATGACGGATTCAGTGTTCGGTTGTACTTAATTCCACCCTCTCGTTTCACTTCTGGTAGCATAAAAACAAGATGGCGACGGCCAAAATGCCTAACTCAAGGCTTCAAAACTGTAGTCCACAAACCAATGGGTGATGTTATGTTGCTTACGTCCGCTTTTTCTATACACGCTTAGTTCACATTCTGATATACTGTATTGCCCACACAGTCTATGTGCTTAATTCCATCTTGCAGACCGGTAACCTTAATTTCTGACATCACACACACACAACCAATGCTCAAAACAAGGTAGAGAGAGAGAGATAGACAGACAGAGAGAGAGAGAGAGAGAGACTCATTTACTGCCATATTATCGTAGCAAGGCCAGGGATTCTAACCAGTGACCTTCAGGTCATAGCAACACTTAACCTCCAGGCTTCTGCTCCCATTATTTCATAAAAAGACAGCACAAAGTGAGTTAATTGTAAAATCATGTGGGAAACTACAGTTGTTATTGCGTTTTCATTCTCTGCTGTGAAAAGAGAGCTGGCATACTCGTCTACAGAAGTCTGCTGTGAGGCTTTTCACACAAACGTGTTTCAGTTAATTAGCTTGGCTCGCCATCACCTACAGGAGTGGTTTCAGAATGTCCCTCTTGACATAGAAGGCATCTGATAGTCAGGCCCCTCTGTACTAACATACAAGTTAAGAGAGAAAAAGTATGGGGTCAGATCAGTCTCAATAATTGCAAATGCACACAGAGAGATTTACAAATGCAAACACAAAGATTTACAAATGCGCTCAGAACAATTTACAAATATGTTTGATTTACAAATGCACACAGAAGGATTTACAAATAAATTAGACTCACAAATGCACGCAGAACGACGTCCATCCATCCATCCATCCATTATCACCCGCTTATCCGGGGTCGGGTCGCGGTGATTCCACGACCGGGACGGAATCCGCACTGTTCATCTGAGGTTCGACAAGCGGTCGGAGCCTCCTCTCCAGCACCCTGGCATAAGCTTTTCCCGGGAGGCTGAGCAGTGTGATACCACGATAGTTCGAGCACACTCTCCGGTCCCCCTTCTTGAAGATGGGAACCACCACCCCGGTCTGCCAGTCCATGGGCACTGTTCCCGACTCCCATGCGACACTGAAAAGGCGTGTCAACCAAGACAGACCAACAATGTCCAGCGCTTTCAGCATCTCAGGGCGGATCTCATCCACCCCTGGCGCCTTGCCACCAAGGAGCTTTTTGACTACCTTAGCGACCTCTGCCAGGGATATGGGTGAATCCACCCCAAAGTCTTCCGGCGCTGCCCCCTCTCCGGGGGACATGTTGGCCGGGTTTAGGAGTTCCTCAAAGTGCTCTTTCCACCGCCCGACGATGTCCCCAGTCCGGGTCAGCAGTTCCCCCCCCCTGCTGAGAACAGCCTGAGGTAGACCCTGCTTTCCCTTCCTGAGCCGTCGGATGGTTTGCCAGAACTTCCTTGAGGCCAACCGAAAGTCCTTCTCCATGGCCTCCCCGAACTCCTCCCATGCCCGAGTTTTAGCCTCCGCGACCATCGTCGCTGCAGCCCTTCTGGCCCGCCGGTACCCGTCAGCTGCTTCAGGAGACCCCTGGGCCAGCCAGGCCCGAAAGGCCTCCTTCTTCAGTTTGACGGCTTCCCTCACCTCCGGTGTCCACCACCGGGTTCTCGGGTTGCCGCCACGACAGGCAACGATGACCTTCCGGCCACAGGCCCGAGCAGCCGCGTCCACAATAGAGGCTTTGAACAAGGTCAACTCGGATTCCATGTCCCCAGCCTCCCTCGGGATTTGTGAGAAGTTCTTCCGGAGGTGGGAGTTGAAGACCTCCCGGACAGGATCCTCTGCCAGACGTTCCCAGTTCACCCTCACTACACGTTTGGGCTTGCCAGGTCTTTCCAGCCGAGTCCCCCGCCATCTGATCCAACTCACCACCAGGTGGTGATCAGTTGACAGCTCTGCTCCTCTCTTCACCCGAGTGTCCAAGACATACGGCTGCAGATCAAATGATACGATTACAAAGTCGATCATTGATCTCCGGCCTAAGGTGTTCTGGTACCAGGTACACTTATGAGCCACCTAATGTTCGAACATGGTGTTCGTTATGGACAAACTGTGGCTAGCACAGAAGTCCAACAACAAAACACCATTCGGGTTCAGATCGGGCAAGCCGTTCCTCCCAATCACGCCCCGCCAGGTTTCTCTGTCATTGCCCACGTGAGCGTTGAAGTCTCCCAGGAGAACTATGGAGTCGGCAGGCGGCGCACTTTCCAGGACCCCTCCCACCGACTCCAAGAAGGCCGGATACTCCGAAATGCTGTTCGGTGCATAAGCACAAACAACAGTCAGAGCCTTACCCCCCGCAACCCGTAGGCGCAGGGAGGCGACCCTCTCGTTCCCCGGGGAAAACTCCAACACAGCGGCGCTCAGCCGGGGGCTCGTGAGTATCCCCACTCCCGCCCGGCGCCTCTCACCCTGGGCAACTCCAGAAAAGGACAAAGTCCAACCCTTCTCCAGGAGCTTGGTTCCAGAGCCCATGCTGTGCGTGGAGGTGAGCCCAACTATATCTAGCTGGTACCGCTCCACCTCCTGCACCAGCTCCGGCTCTTTCCCCGCTAGTGAGGTGACGTTCCACGTCCCTAGAGCTAGTCTATGCCGCCGGCGATCGGCCCGCCCAGGTCTCCCGCCTGGCCCGCCGCCCGGTCTACATAGCACCCGACCCTGATAATTCTCCCTGCGGGTGGTGGGTCCACAGGGTGACTGCTGCTCCATGCTGTTTTTTCGGGCTGAGCCCGACCGGGCCCCATGGGCGAAAGCCCGGCCACCAGACGCTCGCCGACGAGCTCCCCTCCTGGGTCTGGCTCCGGGAGGGTGCCCCGGTTTCCCTTGTCCGGGCAAGGTAGCTTCAATCCGTGGGCTGCTTATCATCAGGGTTTGTTGAACCGCTCTTAGTCTGGGCTCTCCCCCGAGACCTGTTTGCCTTGGGAGACCCTACCAGGGGCTGACGCCCCGGACAACATAGCTCCCAGGATCACTGAGCCACTCAAACTCCTCCACCACGTTAAGGTGGCGATTCATAGGAGGAGAACGACGTGTCTGTGTTTATTTATTTGTCAATCGCACTACATTTGTTTGTGGATTCTTCACATGTGTGTGGATTTATGAGACTCCCCTGCCGTGGCTGGATCCGCAAATGCGTTTTTTCAACATAGACCTAGCTGTAGCCAATCAGATGTCGCCCCCACGGCAGGGGAGTCTCATAAATCCACACACACATGTGAAGAATCCACAAACAAATGCAGTGTGATTGACAAATAAATAAACACAGACACGTCGTTCTGCGTGCATTTGTGAGTCTAATTTATTTGTAAATCCTTCTGTGTGCATTTGTAAATCAAACATATTTGTGAATTGTTCTGTGCGCATTTGTAAATCTTTGTGTTTGCATTTGTAAGTCTCTCTGTGTGCATTTGCAATTATTGAGACTGATCTGACCCCATAAAAAAGAGGCGCCTCAGGTTCTCAGAGCAGGTGCTTCTGGCTGCTCCAAGTCAAGGTAGAAAATCCAAGGTGATCATGTTTTTGTTGTTGTTTTGGAACAGCCTTTCACAAAGTCTCAGAGAGGTCAAATCAGTGCACACTTTTAAAAGGTTCATGCTAATTTTTTAACTTTGCTATAAGCAGCAAACTCACCAACTGCCTCCGATAGTCCATAGACGCGTTGGCCATAGGCGTCCGTCTTGTCCCAGATGAAGGTGTAGAAGAGATTTGGTTGGGCGGGGAACCATTTCTGGAAAAGGCGTCCCACCACTGCCACCATCAGGTGAACCTGGATAAACAGCACCAGACACAAAGGTCACTGAATGGTAGATCAGGTTAGGGTTCCACTGGTATGGGACACTGAAGCTGTTAAGGGGTAAATGCAGTATTTTTCCACCTGGATCCTATTTTCCAAATGGGGACGCGTTTTTTTAAATTGGTCCAATACTTAGGGAGAACACTGCAGATGGCGGCCTCTATTCATATTACATATCTCACCTTCATCAGGTTGAAAGGTATTGATGATTGCGTCATGGTGACTTTGAGGATCGGTTTATACCCCGCTGCTCTGGAGCTCAGGTAGATCAGGTTGAGATTGCTGCCTGGGATTGAGGTTTCTTCTTGTAAAACCTGTAAAGGTAAAAAATAACACAAAACACATCAGCACCCAGCACTATCTTACTGTCACAAAGCATCGTATTTGTAGGGAACGGACTGCTAATTGGCTCGCAGCTCGGAGGAGAGAAAAACAAGCAACCATCTGGTACCATGACAGGTGTGCATATTTAAGAGCAGTCAAATGCATGTGGTAGAGCTGGGTGATATGGTTATCAGAAACAGGTTCAAGCAGGATTTGGCTTTACAAAAATACCTGTACTGGCACTGTTTTTCTTCCTACACCAGCTTAATGCTAACTGTATTAAAGTATACTGGATCACACAACACATCCATCAGGGGAGAGGGATCCTCCTCTTATCCTTATCGGATGTGAGGTCAAAAGACAGGGATGTCGTATGTGTACGGATCGTAAAGCCCTCTGAGGCAAATTTGTAATTTATGATTTTGGGCTATACAAAATAAACTGAATTGAATTGAATGACATAGAGGTTTACAAGTTAAATTCACTTTGATGCTGACAACAATACCCTAATAGCCTAATTTTGTATCCCCAACAAAAAAAATGAAGAATAGTCTTTGAACATTCAGTATATGGTGCTGCAAAAAAATCATATTGGATCAAAATTGATGTGCCTGACAAGGCGGATCTAAGGCTGTGTTATAGTCTGACATGGTCTACCATTGAGTGAGTGAATGATTACACTTGACAATGTTTCGGCCACGAGCTACAGCTCCTCACACCGTGGTAAAAAATAACAAAAATAATCAAATGTGTCTCAGATAGCGGTGTCCTAGTCACTGCTGTGCGAGAACATGGTAAACCAGCTGCTAACGGAGTCTGGCTGCACATGAAACACCCTTTCAAGTGACGTCTCCAAACCTGGGGGGTGCTTACGTATCTAAAAGTCCACATCGCCTCCGTTCCATCTTTGGAGGACATTATCTTAATGGGCATATTCTACTGGGAAGACTTGCAGGTGAAGGACGAGCAGGAGGACTGCTCTGATTCAGATCAAAACACACACAGACACGCATAGTGACACCTCCATGACTTTCTAATACCCACGGTGAGACACCGTCTTTTACTTTCACATCCGCCACTTCGGTCCCAGCTCACTCTCAAATGACACATAACCGTTGCTCTTTTTCTGCTTGTTGGAGAGAAGAGATATGAAAAAGACTGATTCATTTACAGCCGTACGTACGTGTGTTTGAGTATGCATATCATCTAGGCATATGGATGCGTGTGTTTTGATCTATTTGATCTATCCACGTGTCCTTGCGTTACACCTGAGCAAGGTGAGTCAGACGAGGAGGGTGATGGTAGCAGCATGGCATCAGACTGGCACAGTCACAGAGAGAGCAATAAAGATATTTCATCTTGAAAATTCATCAAGTATGAAGAGGTTCTTTTGGAATTATTTTCATATATTGGCCATCATTTCTATCAGTTATGCTAACAATGTACTCACAGAATGAATTGCTGAGACATGCATGTTCAAGTTACATTAGCAGTAAGACAGTTTCATCCAGGTTACCTACATTAGTTTACTTCAAGGGAAACCAAAATAGTAAAATAATAGAGTGTATACATCATTGCACAGGGAAACTATGTGCATGCACACCTACGGCAAGTACAGTAGGTCAAAGTTGAAGCAGTGAGTCAGTGCCCACTGCTCCTTTTTAAATGGCCTGCTGGGATTATTTGAAAAAAAACTAGATTATGGTTTGAACATAAACTATTCCTAACAAATCTCAAATATGTACATTGAGCTTCTTAGTTTGATGTCTCTGACATTATCAACAAATACTCGACTTACGTTGAAGTGCCAGACAGTTCAGGGACAATGTTTGATGTTGTCTTCCAAAGAGGTTTGTCTGACTTGGGGGTTTGTTACAACCTTGCTGATCACCTACTGTATATACGTGTGTTTCTTGCCCCTTGAGTTCGAGGTCGATTTCCGATTACACTGGTGGGGTCAAGTGTACGAGCTCGGTTTCATTTCATGCAAACTGGCTGAACCCACACATGTCATAATGACACGATTTGGCAAATTAAAAGGTAACCTACATCAGCAACATGTGCTGGTGGCTTCTCAGTGCTAATTCCACCATGTAATGCATTAGAATGAAGCAATAAGACAATGTGATTAACATAAGGTCGTGTTTGTTTATGAACAGACTAATGGAGCCACTAGTGTCTGACTGTGCGTGATTGACTGCGGAGCCGAGGCCAGCAACTTGGAGGAGATCCAATTTCAGTGGAGGTGGGAGGGAGAAGATGCGCATTGTGTTTGTCTACTAGTGTTACATGTGACAAATTATGCCAATATGGGTGCTGTGAGAAATAAATAAAAAATGCCCAAGCCTACTTGCCCTGCCGGACTTCTTTTTAGAGCCGTCCCTGTGCTTCCAGATCTCAGCAATCAAACTCTTGAGTGCAATGCCATTATTACCCATAGACATGATGGCTAAAACTACTCTACAGTCCTGCATTTCCAAATATGTTATATTTGTAAGGTTTTACAGCCTTTTACACCATCGCCTTAGAGCAACAAAGTGTTCAAGTGCTAGTACTGATTTTCTACTGTGTGGAAATTGTTCTTTTTTTGAGGTATTCCCGGGTGCTTTAGTTTCCTTTCCCACTACACTCAGATCTGGTTGAGGCTTTGCTTATTCCACCAATGGTTTGGCTGGAGAAAAAATACATACATTTGAAGCTTTAAACTTCTTGAAAGGATAAGTAGACCTGTGATGAATTGTGGACCCCAAAAAAGAGAAGATTGGGAAGAAATATCAAAGAATACAAAAATGAAACATAAAAACAAAGCTCCTCAGGGAATGATCCATTTGGAGTGTTCCTGTATTATATTTTTCCGCTGCGCTATTGCCTTTTCATTAGCCTGGCATTTAGTGTTCATTACAGATCCATTACATCCCCTTTAAGACTGCCCTTTTCTCTGCCCTCTTCACTAATGGACTCAGCTCCACCAAAAGCTAAGTAGCGGCTTTCCATTCATTTGCTTTTGATCTGCACTCAGACACACACACACACACACACCACACATGTCACACACGTCGCACACACACACACACACACACACACACACACACACACACACACACACACACACACACATGTCACACACGTCGCACACACTTTCCTTCAGCCACACACTCTTTCCCTTCATCGCAGATAGTCAGGCGCAAACACACACGCTTGTTAAATAAAAAATAATAATTGGGTTGTTAAAATATAAAAACACACATGGAGTTCTGTCATCTGTTTCATTTCCTCTGAGGACTGGTGAAAGTGTGTGAAATGTGACGATAAAGAATCACACAGATGTGCTATTAGGCTTAAAGGAAATTGGAAGCAGGACACAGGGTGGGTCTGTGTGTGTGTGTGTGTGTGTGTGTGTTTCCAAGACAAAACCTATTAAATGTGTTAGCAGTGAGGAAGTTAGCCTTCATATCATGTTAATGGTGCTAGAGTAAGTGTTATAAAGAGAGTTTCCAATTCAGATTTCTTTTTTTCTTGTATTCACTTTAGTCACTGAGGAACACTATGGGCTACAACTCAAGCCCTTCTTTGTTTATCTTATATTAGTTTACATTTTGGTAGATCATTAGCAGCTCTATTTTGATAACTATCGCGGGAAAAAAAATAAGTTCTGGATTTATCAGGAGCATCTTTTTCGATGATTTCTGACTGAATGTATTAACATTGTTTATGAGGGACCCAGCATGTGTTCACACTGAATTAAAAAATATGTGTATTTTGTCTGCATGTTCAGATTTGAGTTATATCTGCAGAAGAAAGAGGTCTTGAATTAATTGAATGCCTTAATTATTGATACTTTTGGATTACGCCTGATACCTCATGCTGATATTTTCCTATTACTTTTTAAATTTCCATGACATAATGATTCACTGACCATTATTAACAACAGGATACACATTGACTTTGGATATTGGTCTAGTTACTTACCTGTGTTTCAGGTATGATGGGGCCATACTCAGTTGAACTTCTGTAAAACGTAGAAAGAGGAGACGCAACGATGACAGGACTGGGTCTGATGAAGCCACTAAGGTCACAGCTGGGAATGTCATTCTCCTCCTGAAACAGCCGGACATAACGTGTGCCATTTAGTCTTTTCACTTCCATCAATGCATTGACTGAGAAACAAAGAGTTCATTAGTCACATACATCATCAGCCAGTGAGTCAGTGACATCTTGTGTTTACAGCCAGGAATGTCCTTTTGCTTCATATCAGTAATCAAATAATTATGTGAGTAACAAATTCAATAATTGTGTGATCACTCAGTGGAAGTCAGAGAAGAAAGCTTCAAAATGGTGTTTAAAGTAACTGAAAATGATACACGTGTTGTTTCTGTCAGTCCATGACTGTGATGATGACATATCTAGACAGACAGCAGTGATAGCGCTCACCTTCTTCATGACCAGTGTGTCCATTACATAGAAGACATTCCATGGCACCCACACCGTTCTGTACTGAGTGAGGAAGGGAGCGCGCTCAAAACTCAATGTTAGCGATGCCCCACCATTGGCTAGTAGATCAAACCTGCATCACAGAAAAAAAAGTAAAACATTTAAATTAAATTACATTTATTTTGTATCTCCCAAAATCAAAAATACTTCTCACAGGGCTGTACAATCCGTACACATGACATCCTCTGTCCCCAGACCTCACATCGAGTCAGGACAAACTCCCCCCAAAAAACTTTTACGGGGAGAAAGAGGGAAGAAACCTTCTGTTGACCTCGTTTTCATCTTTGACCCTTAGCGTTAATCAACGTTAATCTTGTTTATATTGTTAATGTTAACGTGCATATATTTTTGTCCCTTACAGTTAAACTTGTTTCATTTAGACCCTTAGTTAACTTCATTTATATTTTTTACCCTTAAAGTTCAAACTTGTGTATATTTCTGACCCTTATCGTGAACATTATTTATAATTTTGACCCTTCATGTTAACCTTGTTTATATCTTTGAACCTTATAGTTACACTTGTTTGTATTTTTTACCCTTATTGTGGACACTATTTATAATTTTGACCCTTCATGTTAACCTTGTTTATATCTTTTAACCTTATAGTTGAACATGTTTGTATTTTTTACCCTTATTGTGAACAATATTTATAATTTTGACCCGCCATGTTAAGCTTGTTTATATCTTTTAACCTTATAGTTAAACTTGTTTATATTTTTTACCCTTATAGTGAAACTTGTTTATATTTTTGACCCTTCATGTTAACCTTGTTTTTATGTTTTCCCATATTGTTTTTAGATAGCTTTTTGACATTTTTATTTATTGTTATATTTTTACTTTTTCCTACTTTGTACTGCAACTGCTGCACAATGACTTATCTTGGGATAAATATAGGTCTATTTTCTCCATATGTGAGTGGGTGAGCAAGTCTTTGCATGTCTTTTGTTCTCTGTGTGCTTCTGTGTGTATGTGCGTGTGTGTACTGGAGTGTGTGTCCTGCTGTGATTGATGCATCCTTTTGAGGCCAATGCATTTCTAACAGAAAGTCTTACATTTCCACTCCTGCACACATTCACATCTCTTCAGCCGTCATTGAGGATAGAGCTTGGAGTAGATGGAGGAATATTTACATGTGATTTAAGTACTTCCCCTTGGTTTTGTTGGACTGGTTTTTTAGTGCAATTTGTTCTATAGTGCTAAGTGCTATACAAATATGAGGTAACCTCAGGCATTTTTTCAAAGATTTAATAATTAATTTGTTGATTATTGTTTTATTTCTGTTTTCCCAAACAATAATGGGCATATGTTAATGAAATAGGTTGGTTGTTTAAAGAAGGTTTTGCTAATGTTTGTCAATTTCTAATTGCTACCCTACTTAATTATAATTCATGATTTATTATTATTTCATGATTGATTCAAGCTTCTCAGAAATACCATAAATTATTTTTTTGTCCAGTACGTCCACAGGCCATGAATGGATAGAGAAGATTGTCAGTGTTGCAGGATATAAGAAGCATGTTTTGTTAGAAGAATTGTCTCGTTTTTAACGTACATAAAAAACAGAATTTTAATCCATATAAATAATAAATAAATACACACATGCCATCCTTGCGCGTCACAGTGTATCCATGTTCAGCATAGTGGACAAACGTCACGTTGACTCCAATCAGAGGAGTTCCGTCAGCTGTCAACACCTGACCTCGAATTATCGACACCAAGCTGGAGAGAGAGAGAGATGGTAGAGAGAGGTAATCTTTATTAAAGTAATAATCTCGCACACTAACACTCAGAGACACCACTGCCTTTCTTATCCTCACTGTTTGTTACTGCCTGTGAGAGGAAGGGCAGAGTGCAGCGACGCATCACTTGAAACAACGACTGCTGCGCTGTGGGAGTGGTAGCACTGTAATAGGACACTGATGTTACTGCTGCACTCAGAGCATGCCTGCACATCCTCATCACACTGCATTGCATATTTACACCACAGCACTGCTCTCAGCAGCCACATTCAAGTCAACTCAATTTGAATTATCTTTCTTCTTCTGCTTATTACTGTATGCTGTTTTTTCCACTTTGACTTTTTCATGTGGGAGTTCCATTGAGAGCATCGCTTTCTTTTCAGGACGCCCTGGCACACAGTACACAAGCACAGCTTTGGGTTTGCGGTCACATCAAGTTCTGACCAGTTTTTCTGTAATATTGTAATCAATTTCGCACCCGTTTTCTGTCCATTAATGGACGTGCATGTCGCAGTGATGAAGGGATTTTAAAAGATTGGTACAAGAAATGTCGTGACTCATTAATATGAACTAAAACATATATATTTTGCTGTGTATGAGGAGACTAATCGTTCAAGCTAGTTTTGACAAGTGTTAGTATTGAGAATAGCTTTAAATCTGAGCACAAAAGTCATATTGTTCAGTATCCATGAGGGAGAAAACTCCTCAGAAAGCATATTTAGTTCATCATCAATCCGTGAATCACCTACAAAATGAAAAATGGGATTAATGAAATGAAGTCAGCTAGAATCTATTGCAGGTTTTACAGCCTATGAGTAGTCTTCTAAAAAGACAATGGAATTATTTCTGTGGGCAGAGATCTAATACAACAGTAATGATGACAACATAATATACATTTAGATATATTGATTACATCTGGTCAGGAAGAGATTCTCACCTCATCAGATACAGACTTTTTAGCACACACACATGATTAGACGGATGTCTAATCATTTTTCTTTTTTATTATAAGGTTGTAGGTCCATTCCATTATGGAAATACAGGACATTTGAATTACAGTGTTGTGGCCTTCTGCTCTTATGACACATTCAGGCTAGCATAATAAATTTGACAAAAGACAAATGGCCTAACAGAATTGCCATCATGTTTCTTCCCTGACAGTAGCTCTGCCAGTCGCGCTCTGTATTTTGCAGATAGCCACTGGTTCTTTTCCTCTTATCATAATTAATGAATGTTATGTCTGAAGCAGACGTGGGAAGAAATGGCTTTTGGCAAGTCAAAAAAAAGCAAACCTGTTTCTGTTCTATTCATCTGGACAGGAAGCAGTCAACTGCTCATACTATGGTAAATATAAGTAGGGTGAGCTATGACCAGCAGGCGGAAGTATTGTGAAACAATCACCGCTACAGAAAAAAATGAATTATTCATTTTGAGAAATTGCCAACCAATTCTTGGCCTATGGTTGCCACTTTTAAACATATAGAAAAGGAAATGTGAATCTGTAATATTAGTGATATTGCTGCTACAGTCGGAACTACAACCAGAGAGCGACACTGTTACCTTTTATTGAACGGACTGTCTCCAGCGATGACGTGAGTGGATTCTGGACCAACTAAGAAATAGATGCGCTGGTAGAAAGACCTGGCAGCCTAAGGAAAAAAAGACATGCATAGATAGACGCTGCTGCTTCCTTTTGTAACAGGAAATGACAGTTGCGTTCTTATTTTGACTTTATTTCTGATTGGAGCTCCTTACTTGCTGAGGAGCCAATGAGGATGGAGACTGGCTGAGCACCTCCCCTGGGTCAGGTGACCCTTTGCAGTATAACTGGTTCTGACAGCCGGACTGCAGACAGCAGTCTGGATCCATACAGTCAGCCAAGCCATCTGAAACACACACAACATTAGAATATTCAGAAACCTAAGAGAACATTTTAATGGATGATGGAAAAGTTACAGGTGGATGAAAGAAGGACAGAAGGATGAAAACAGGATATGGATGGATGGATGACCGCAGGGACAAGCAGTCAACAGAGGGATTAAGAAGCAATGAAGGATTATGAAGGGATTAAGAATAATTAACAATGCAAGCATATGGCGAGGACAGCGGAATCAAGGGGTAATGATGGAGGCATAAAAAGATAAAGATGGAGGTTGATAGATGGAGAGGATGGTCACATATACCATGGAGAATTGAGGAAGAAGAGAGGAAGAGTGAGATACTGTATTATCTAAATAAGATAAGTCAAACATAAATAAAATAAAAAATAGAATAAACGCAGAAATGGAGAGAATGAAAGGGAAAGAAAAATGGACAGTAAAACACAAGTTGATGGATCGACCTGTCGTAGTAACAAAGAGAAGAGAAAAATAGATTTTCTGATGTGGTGGGAAAAGGAGGAAATTGATGAATGAGGGAAAATAGATGCAGTAGGATTAGTATATGAGCAGTTTGTGTTTATTAGGCGCTGCCAAGAGAAATAAAGTGAAGGAGGAGTTAAGGAGGGAAGGAAGAAGGATGGAGGGCTGCAATGAAGATAAGCAGGGATGGAATGATGGAAAAAGAGAGATTAGGAAGGGAGGGATAAGTGAAGGACAGGGAGGAAGAGAGGAGGAGGTGTGGAGCAGAGGGACGGATGGAGAGATGGAAGGATAGAAGGAGGTATGTGAGGTAATAACATATGGGCAGCCATTTGTCTCTGTTAGTTTATAAAAGCCAGTTGTACAACACACACACACAAGCACGCACGACAGTCTGCAAATCTAGTTCTCAAACAAAAAAATCTGGTATCTAAATGTGGAATGATATGCTAAGATCGTCGAGCAAGAAGATATTGGTTGGCCACGATAACAATAATAACAATGCAATGCTAAATTCAGTTTATTTCCCATGGAAAGGTATGTGTAAGCTTTGGGATAAACACATCAGGATTTAAGATGAACACCACAAATCTCTGTCTCATCTTAAAGCTCACCATATAACAAAATACGGAACAGCTTTTTTTGTTAACATCTTGTCTCTTTCTCCTTCTGTTTCATGGGTTGTGGTTATCTGGTTATCATTACATTTAGCGACTTTTGGAGCTAGTGCTGCTAGCTTCTTTAATTGGAGAAGAGATGGAACCTTTTCAATTCCAAGGTTCTAGTATTCCTCCAAGGATTTACGACAGCAGAGTTTTATCCATGCTTCTGATTTCAGAACTTTCCTTTTCTCTACAGCTTCTTTTTGAAACATGTACAGGTGCCTTTTGAACACTACAGCTAATTTACTATACATTAAAGAGCCAAAGAGCCAGTCCCGATTGGTGTTTAGCAGTCTGTCCACCCCACTGCATGGAGGTTGATACTACATGTTCTGCATTCCTCGGGCAGCTGAGGAGCTGCAGTTTGTACGTACAGTAAGTGGACACCCACTACAGGTACACTACAATTCATGTGCTGCTCTCAGCAGGTGGCAGATTTGCCACCTAATCATTTAGATGTATGTGTTTCATTCCTTATAGATAATCAACAGTAGAGACATGATACCGGTAGGTGCTCTCCTGCTTGCTATAACATCTTACACAGGCTAACATCGACTAGATACCAGAAGTGGGACCAAGTCTATAAGTCACAAATAAGTCTCAAGTCTTTGCCCTCAAGTCCAAATCAAGGTCAGGTGCCAAGTCCTAGACTTTGAGCTTCAAGTCCTACACAACAAAGTCATAAAGCAAACAGGCTCTTCATCAAATGTAATGTCATATTAACAACAGTACAAATATATTCAATTTAAATATATCATCAAAACGAGTGTGAATGAACTTATAAATAAAAAAAGGATCTGGGGAAGTGTTGACTTGCTGGGAATGAATAGCGTTAACATTAGTTCATTCAGGAAATGAATGGACACAAATATACCTCCTTCGTTGTCCTTGCCGTCGGTACAGAGGGTTTCCATGGCCACGTGACATCCCGCCCCTCTCCATCCTGATTGGCAGATGCAGTGCCAGCCGCTGGCCTCCAGAGTGCACCGTCCGTTGTTGTTGCAGAGACCTGGACAACCCTCTGGGCAGAGGAGACAAAGTCTCGGTTAGAAAAGTTAGAGAGTGGGACGGATGTTCACGGATGGCCATCAGGGTGGAAAATAGGCTTCAACTAATATACGTTTTTGAAGGTATGTGAGGATAGTTTTGTACTGGAGCTCTGATGTATGAAATTAACCAGCATTTGTCACATCGGAACATATTCAGTGATTCCTTCTCACCTTGGAGAAATCTCTGAAACAGCACTGAGACCTTAACAGGAAAATAAAGAGCTGGCAGCCTCATAAGGCATGAGGCAAGGTTCATGAACTCCTCTGACACCACACTGAAGTATTTCTCAGTTTACACATCTAACAAAAAGAAAAAGAAACTAACTGTGTGTTCCAGAAATGACTCACACATACTTTGGCTTAAAAGAAAGAAAAGGAGAAGCGTATAAATTCATCAATTTCCCAAAGAGGTACAATTTTTAAGTAGGGGTGATTTGTCAAATTTGTGTTGAAATAAAAGACTGTCTTTGACGGGGATCACTTCTATGCAGTGCAGCTGCCTAGTACCACTGTGCATAGAAGCAATTCATTCTTTAGAAATGTCAGCATTAGAGAAACCTTAACACATGTATCACCTTAGCCATGTATTATTGTTGTTGGTAAGGGTCTGTTGAAGGGAATATTGTTTGTCCTGGTCAATTGTACCAAGGACAACGAAGAACATTTTCTTACAGCGTTTTTAATTATGTGTGCATTAGTAAAGCAATCCCAAAAACAAATCTATTTTGAAAAAAATCTATAAAAACTGGTTCCTGTCAAAGATTGCTACCATGGAAAGTTGAAAGGGGTGTCCTTTACTGTGACGGAACACCATTTCTATTTTACAAGTGGGTCTTCTGTGATTGACATAATTCTACCAGAGCCGTGCATGGTGTATCCCGCAGTCCTGATATGGTCACTTCCATTCACTGGTTGCAAGACGACAACGTCCGGAATCCAAAGCGACAACGGTCGAATTGCCGAACTTGAGGCTTCACAAGACAGTGACGCCACAAACCAATGAGTGGCGTCATGACGACAATGTCCACTTCTTATATTCAGTCTATGGTTCAGTCACAGGCTGAGCTAAAGAAAAACAGGCACGGTTGCTGTGTCCGTTGCTAGCTATCCAACATCTAAATCTGTAGCCTCGGTTCACTGGCTGTTCGGGAAAAACAAACTCAAGCGGTTCAACCATCAATTTGCACGAATGACGCCGGGCAAAAAGTTTGCTTTGCTTTGTGTCCGAACACATCTCAACTTGAAAGGCATCAAGATGTAAAATGGCTATTGTTACTTTAGATAGACTATTCTAAGAACAATGCCCAACTCTTTAGACCAGTGTAACAGCTTCATCACAATATCATCATTATTACCATGTGGAAACAAAACCTGCTACTGTCTCTGTAATTTTGTTAACAGTAGCACTGTGAATGTATACTGGCTATATGCATTCAAGTCTGTGCCAGCAAAATACAACCTATTATGTCAGTGGTATGTGACTGTGTGGATTAAACTAAAGCAAACTTCACGAAAGCTCGAAAGTATATGGCGTTCCACCAATCTGGAAGAATCACGCTTAGTTTTTGATAAATTTACATCTCTTCAAATTTACGTCTCTTCATTGCACATTACTAACGCTACTTTGTGCCTTCTCGCCTCATAGGGTACATTGGACCTGGCTGTTTCTGAAGCTGGTCCTGGTTCCTGCCCCCCTTCCTCCTTGCCCCTGCTTCCTGAAACCAGCCTCTGGTCTGGCCTGGCTTCCTCCCCAATGGCTCTTCCTCCTTCTTTGTGCACTCCTGCCTCAAGGGCCTGGCCTCATCGGTCCGGCCACTTTCGCGATGCATCCTGCCTCGTGGCCCTGCCTCCTGCCTCCGTGGCCCTGCCTCCTGCCTCCGTGGCCCTGCCTCCTGCCTCCGTGGCCCTGACTCCTGCCATGGCCCTGCTGGTGCCCCCCCCTCTCCTCTCTTCCTCCTTCTGTTTCAAGGAATTGTGGAAATCTGGATCGTGGTCCATGCCTATTACTCATTATTCATAATTTCTGTCATACATTAAACTTTGTAACACTGTTCATTCTGGTCACATGACATCTATTGCTTCTGTCCATCCGGGGAGAGGGATCCTCCTCTGTTGCTCTCCTGAAGGGTTCTTCCCTTTTTTGGGGGGAGTTTTTCCTGATCCGATGTGAGGTCAAAGGTCAGGGATGTCGTATGTGTACAGATTGTAAAGCCCTCTGAGGATAATTTGTAATTTGTGATTTTGGGCTATACAAAATAAACTGAATTGAATTTAATTGAATGTCAAGATTGTAGTAAACGGTTTAAGAGTTTGCTATCTTAAGTCTTCTGGTTTCTGTTTGTAGTCCGAGTACTATTGACCAATCACATTTGAGTGAACTTTGAATGCAGGTTAACAGTCTTTGTGTAGAGCAAAAGAGGGGGAATGCATTGGCTGAGAAGAAATGTGGTAACCCACCGGCTGTCTACTGACAAAGATTGAATTGTTTAATGGTTTAGAATTAGCTTGTAAGGGCTACTTGTGGAACAATCCTGTCGTACACGTCGTCTCTCAACGACTGTCTCGCTTCTCAAGATGCTAATCAGACTGTAAACAACGAGCAGCTCACAGAAGAGGAAGTCTTGGCCCGGATATCAGCTGCCACTGGAACCCCATAAATATAGCCCCCTGTCGATGCCTTTGGGATAACACCTCAGAATACAACATTTTAAACATCCTGCCCCAGTCTAAAGATCTGAATGCTGTTTCAGAAGCTTCACTCATCTCACAAGACTTCTCAAGGAAATACTCAATTCTTTCTTTTTTTAATTCAAACATATTTCATGTCAACACAGAATGCTAGCTTCATTCCAAAAATACGTTCAAAAGACATCAAAGACTCATATTGGTTAAAGCCTGATGTGTATAAAGGCATTTGGCCCTGTGTGATGAGCCTTTCTCCAACAAATGGAATGACAGACTGAAAGACAGATCGATTGACAAATAAGACAGATAAATACATTAACCCACATGTGAGGGACACAGACTGACAGACAGACAAACAGTCAGCCTTCGGTGAAATGCACTGAAGTTGTAGTTTCACATGAACCACTAAGATTGCCTACAGCCAAAATGGCTACTGTGCGCTGCATGGCTTCAATCAGAAATAAATTAATAATAATGTTTTTTTTCTCATCTGTAAACAAAGAAAGAAGGTGTTATTGTTGCATAAAATGATGATGAAAAAAGGGCATATAAACAAAAAGAAATCAAAGTTGAAATCGAAACATTCTGAGGATGTTGGAGATTTGAAAGATTATCTTTCCAAGTGAAGTTTAACCAAATCTGAGTGGAGTTTGACACCCAGCCAGTTGACAAAGACAGCAGCTTCTCTATTTTTTGATCTGGAAATATGGATTCCTTTGGACTTGTCAGTGAAAAAAACAACAACATCACATGTTAAAATCCATGTGAAAGCACAACAAGTAGACAGATACACAGCGCACAAAGTATAGGGAGGACAGGGTGGTTTGGACTGCATGCCTCCAAAGGCTATACTTTATGCCTCTGTTGGACATTCCTCAATCATAGAAAAGACAGTGAGGCTGGCAATCAGATTAATTAGAGGTGAGAATCAGAACCAAGCCACGCCCAGCTGGACAGACAGAACAAGGGATGGAGGTAAAGATGGAAGGTGAGGTGGAGAAAGGGAGAGACAGATAGAGAGAGACAGGACAGTGAGGATGAGATAGATGGAGGACAGAGGAACCGCAGCTGGCTGAATTCACACATACATATATCAGGCTTGTGGATGCAAGACAAAACAGGAATCACACACCTTGTGTTTGTGTCTGCTTGTGTATGTGTGTGCGCATTTCCATTTTGTATGAAGCTTGTGTGTTCAGCTTGTGTGAAAATCAGAGACATTAATGATGTGGCAGAAAAACAAACAAGATTGATCAAAAGAAAGCTGAAATATAAACTGTAACCATAAGAAAATAGAAAAAACAGGTATGCCGTGTGTTTATAAAGACTGAAAGAGAAAAAGAAATGAAATGGTATAAATCATAATCAAAGGAAGTTAACAAAGCAGAGTGGTGGTGTTCTGGTACAGTAAGGCCTTCATTGAGTCTTTGGCATGAATTACCTTTATATCCTGAGAAAAGGAGAGGGCACGAGGGAGAGAGGGAGGAAAATTAGGGAAAGAAAGTAAATCGAAACAAAAGCAGCACTGCCAAATATACTCTCTGTGATGGACAGATGGAAATGGCAGCCAAAGGGAGAGGAGGAAAGGAAGAAAGAGTTGGGATCACGGGAGTGCAGTAACACAGAGAGAGACACAGCAGTAGAACCTCAACAGAGTCAAAATGATCCCTTCACTCAAACCTGTCTTCATTCACATTTAGACCACAGAAGAGGGAAGAAAGACAAAAGGCAGCATAACACATTTAAAGTAAAAACAAGTAATATCCAAAAGAAGACTCTCAAACAACAACTTCTGCCCTAATGGTGTTCTATCAGCTTTCAGTGAATACAAAAGCATCTGGGTGGAAAATCATACAATTGCTGTAACACAAATTGTTACATTGATATGCTGTTAAATGTAGTTTACATTTTGAAGAAAAGTTGAGTAGAAGCTGGATGAAGCCATAACCACAGCAGCTCACGTGTCCTAACCTGCAGTTCCTCTGATTACCACTAGATGCTGACTCCAAGAAAAATGGATAACTCTAAATGTTTGAAGGGAGCTTTAAAGACGTGGTGATTGAATCAAAATTAGAGAGCAAAAAGAGCTTTTGAGTTGCATTACGGGAAGCGTAGGAGCAATCATTTTTGGAGCGTGACATATATTAATTGTAGCTACCATTGACCACAACCTGGAGTAGTAACATTCTACAATCTAAAATAATTGTATTCATTGTATGAGCTATTTCTAGTATTTTTTTAATTTGAAATTTGACTATTTTTGTTAAATTAATACCTACAAAGTAAATGACGTATTACTTCCTCACCAAACGTTAACTTCTGGCAGTCTGTGAAACAACATTAGACCGTATTGTTGGGAAATTGAAGGGTTGTGTAGTTCACCTGACCTTCATGCAGGAGACTGGACTTAACATTCTGATACAGACCAAAAATTAAAGTTAACAATTTTTCCCTGACCTGAACCAAGTGTATTATTTGCCGATCCCGAACTAAGGTTTATTCACCACAAATGCAAACATCTTAACCATCCTGTACACAGAAATTTGAAACATAATCGTTTGTAGAATACTCCAATACAAACGAATTGTCAGATGATGCGGTATTGTACTGAGGCGGGTGGAAGTCATCTGGACTCATGATGTCAGTGTTTCTAAAATCCTGGCTCAATCACTGTATCCAAATTGATACCATATATGAACAGGATGCAATACGATGCAATAACACAATTTGAATAAGTCTTGCAATTACAGTGATAAATAACTTTGGCCAACTGAAATGACTGCAACTGTAAGATTCAGTACATGATGTGGGCCACCTGATAATCCAAAATGTATATTTTCCATTGCCCCATAGCAAGTATTATAAAGCCCATTATCTAGAATAGTCCCATGTTGCACAGAAATAAGGCTTAAATGAGCTAAATCGATGTAACACTGTCACAGTGAAATAGCCATTTACTTTGCAACTGTGCAAATGCTTACTTACTTAAATAATTACACAAATGTCCTGTCTGACGTATGACTGTCTTTAGCACAAAAGTCGACTGTGCCAGTCTGGGGACACAGACAGGGAACATGAAACCTAAGCCTCAAGCTGAGCAGGATTTCACGGTCTCAGAAACTTGTAATATTATATGGTCTTTTACTGAGAGTGTATGTCTTGACCATCCAGAGCTGCTATTGCAGATATTTTTTCTTTTCAATGGTTTTGTTTTTGGAAACAGTTCTGGTTTGTGCTTCATTTTTCCCTTTTTTGTGACCCTTCAACATGACATAAACTGGATCGCTACATTGTTTATAGATGTTCACTGCAGCTGTACAGTACATCAACTTAAAATATAAGTCATCATTGTACAACCAATTCATAATAGAATGATAAAAAGCCAGAAACCTCATGTTGGAGGTCAACATAACTCAATACTTTAGGGACTGCCTCAAAGTTTGACAACTATATTGGATCAGTGCGCCCCTAAAAAGACCAGTTAATAAAAATAACTGCTAATATGTTGAAGAAATTGATGAGGATGAACGACTTCAGAATTTGTTGTCGAGGGAGTCCCAGAATTGGAAAATTAAAAAAGTCAAGCTACTTCTGAGGAACCAGTGGACAACATACAAAGATGAATCAATTATCTCAAAACAAAGCTGGAAAGTAATTAATTAATTAATTAAACTGTGCAATCCAGTATGCAAAATAATGTAAAGCCAATGTGCATTTTGCTCAGGACATTATTAAAATCCTGAAATGTTGAGAGCAACAGTAAAAGTACATGTTATCAGAGCTGGCAAAATGATAGAGGAGGGTAAAAAACATAATACATTCAAGATATTCAAAACAAAAAAGTCTGAATCTGTAAGTAAACAAAATAAGCACTGACGCAGCCACAGAACACGAAGAGAGAAGCCAAAGAAGAAGGGATGATGAGAAAAAGCTGGTGATGAGGAGAAGAAGAGAAAAGAGCACAGTACCTTTTACTCTAATGTCCGGATTGTGAGCTTGAGAAGAAAGGACAAAAACAAAGGAAGTAAAGAGATCGATAGGAAATCCAGACACACAAGCAGTAGAACAGTCAAACATATCTAGTATCCAGTATCACAATCACTGAGGGCAGCTGATCCCGAGAGGATCGATGAAGAAAACAGTCAGAGGTAGAAATGTAATCAGATGCAAAGAGAGAAAGATAAAGTGAGACAGACAGGTGAAAACAGAATATCATATTCTGAGAAGTGAATTTTCAGGGTCCAAAGTCAGGCTGACTTTTGTTTCTGTTAGTTTCTTCTTAAATGTGGAACTGATCTGTCTTTACAAAAATGATGTTAAATGGGATATTTCCATGCTGGTGATGCTTGGAGACTAGAGGACAGAGGAAGTATGAATCCTCTCCCCAGCCATGCGATGCTGTTGGCCCAGCCTTCCAAATGGATTCCCCTCATCTCACTGCTGCTTGCAACTCGTTCCCAGGCAAACGGAAGCTGTTGGACAGCAAGAGAAGGCTTGGTGGGAGCTGAAGCTGCTCCTCTGTTTCAACCACACAACAGGATGGGGTTTCACAACTCATGGATGCTTACTTTAAAACGCAATGTCGATACTGTAGATACCAAGCAAAATAATATGTTTGTGTATATTTGATCTTATTTATTTGATTTCTTAGTTTATTGGTATCGTATCAATTGGTTTGATTTTTTCATCTACTGTCAGGATTAAACTCTTATCTTTCTTGCTTTGTTGGGCCTCACTGTTGAGCTTTCTCTTGTTTTATTGCCTTGCTTTTGCTGCTTTGTCAGTCGAAGCCCTTTGTAATCTCAAAGATATATATATAAATAAAGTGATTATTATTATTCAATGCAGGGGCCTGGAATCGACATGAGATGATCAGTTACATTTCAACTCCCAAAAAGCAACACCGATAATTTGTCAATTTAATACTGGGCTCTTTAGGAGGGAGGTGCACTTGGACGCAAATGGTAACATAGATGTGCCAGGGGAATTTCAACATAAAAGCATATCTTATACAGTATATGATGATATCACTATTTTTTCACTTTGCATGGATGATCGTTGATAATTTAATCAATATATCGATCTAGATCAATGTTATTGTATAACTATTCCGAACCCTTTTTTCATTATTCTGTAAAAATCTTTTATGTGCAAAATCTATTTCAATATGATCAAGTGAAAGGTATCAACTCACAAAAACAATCTCCTTTTATTGCAGCTCTGAAAATCCCACTGTACACTTTCAGCAGCAGACAGCAGACAGACTAACGAAAAGGTTTCACTTGAACACACTGCACATACTACAGCCCACGGCCAACTAGAGACAATAACTCTGCTTACCAACAGGTGGCAGTGCTCTGTGTTTGCTGATGGACAAGCCCTTATAATAATTCATACATAAAGCATTTTCACACCACTATCCCTCACCACTAAGCTTCATGGCAGATGGCTGTCATTGTGAACATGTTTGCGTATTGGGATGATCAGATGAGATGAAGATGACAAAGAGCTTTCTGTTCCAATGGTGTGGGGCACAGGGCAGAAACAAGGGCCACAGGCGCTCACCGTCGGCCCAACACTGGCTGATGGTGGATTGGTCAGGGACTTAATGCCCCAAACGCACTGAAAGCATAGGACGCACATGTTTTGAAGTACAACTATTGTTTTGAATCGCCAAACACGCACCAAAAGCGCTATGAGGCGAGCCAAACTGCTACTCCATTTGTGTGCATCAGATGAGGACACAGCTACCAAAGCTAGCTCCACACCAAAATAAATGTGGTTGCTGTCGGGTTTGTATGTCCTCTGCAGGAAGGTGTCTGTCTTCAGCCAAAGATTGTTCATGAGGTAAAAGAAGTCTTCCAGCGGATCATGTGACGTCTATTTCACATTATCCAGTCAGAGTTTAGTAGTATTCATCATATCAATAATGTAATCTTATATCAACTTTATAGTTTTAAATCAGGACCGTAAAAAATGAAGGGGTATTATAACATTCAAAATACTCCTAAAATACTGCTGGTTTTGTCGCGTTGGCATTTCAAATCGGATGCCTGCAGCCCACAAAGGAGCATACAATTCTCTTTCAGTGCGTTTGAGCTTCAAGAGTCAGATATTCTTCTCAGAAGTTAGTGAAGACTAAACAGAGCTACGAAGAGAGTGAATATGGGGAAAACTGACACACTCCAAATGCATGTCAATGTTATTCTTTATTACAATCACAATGAATTCATCTCAATTGTAGTCCAGTAACCTGGATACAGGCACTCATTCCTAGAAACTATTGATTATTATAAACAAGGATAGGAATGTTCTTACAAGCGCTAGCAGTGACTTGACTTGTAATAAAATAATCAGTGTTGGGCCCAGGTGATACAAAGGAGTTGATGATAACATCATTTCCCATCGAGATGGCCAACCATGACTGACTTGGACGATTCAGCTTTGACTCAAGCCTGGATCTCATTTACACAAGTGGCACCATCGCAGCGCCGGTTTTATTGAACGCCAACGATAACAACACAAAAATGGACATTCGTATAATTAGCAGCAACAGTTCCCACTAATCTCACCATGGCAGCAGCCGTGAAGAAAAGAGACCCGCCTACCCACCAACTCTTCTCAGGCTGTGTTTCATTGTGTCCTACTAAGTAAGTAAGTCATGAAGTCAAGCAACGTTATTGTAGAACTTTACTGTCTTTTCACAGAGCACATATATCAATGGCTACCAGCAAAATGATCCAGGAAAAGTGGGGAAACCCTCCTATCTGCACATTGTGTGTATTTCTTTTTTTCTTTATTTTTGTGCATCCTGAGTAACCTCTTAGTCACGTCTTCACGTTCCCTTCGTACACTTTTTCCTGTAGTGTGTGTGTGTGTGTGTGTGTGCGTGTGTGGCATGTCATCCACTCACCAATATTGCAGTGCTCCCCTGTCCATCCCTGGTCACACTCACACTTCCCGTCCTTACACACTCCGTTCTTGCTGCACAGAGGGTGGCAGGCCTTCTGGCCACATAGCGTTCCGGTCCAGCCCTCCTCACATCGACACACGCCACCGTAGCAGACGCCGTGGCTGCCACAGTCCACCTCACACACCTCTGTTGGAGACACAAAAAGAGATATTAATACATGGAATCACAATGCCGACTGCTTTTATACTTGATACTCTATTTATTTGTTCGTGGCACATCAATAATGTATTTTTAGCAAATGTGGTTTAAGGCACTTAAGAATTATCATCAAAAATACTGTTAATATGAATTATGTGAAATATACATCCTGGTATTTGTCTGTTTTTTACCGATCTGTGTTGTAAGTGTGTTCAAAGGTCAGAAACATGCGAGAACCAATGATATACTTGTGTGTATGTGTGTTTGTAATTAATTTGTGTGTGTTTCCCAAAGCGACAGCACTTAATTGGAGGTGTGTTTAATGGTTCTAACAAGACGATGCAGCCGACGGCCACACAAACAGAAGTGAGGACGTGGACTCACACTTCTCTTTTCCTCTCGTCTTTGTTTTTATGTCAAGCCATCTGTTACTGATCTGCATTCCTCTGACAGCTTTTACTATCTCACCTCTAAGTCTGCATCATCTCTCTCTCTCTTTCCCTCTCTCTCTCTCTCTCTCTCTCTCTCTCTCTGTGTCTCATCCTCTATCTCTCTTTTGCTCTCTCTCTCGCTTTCTCTCTGTCTGTCTCCCCCCCCCCCCCCTTCTCTCTTTGCCTCTCTCTCCCTCTCTTTAATAATTTAAGTTAACAATTTGCTAACAAGTGACCTCTTCTGGGTATGTACACTGTGACTCGTGTCTGTCAGGAGCCAAGACAGAAATAACAATAATATTTATAGTAATAAAACCTGTCCTGTCAATTACAATTGAAGGACTTGTCTTTAAAATTCAACCCTCTCCTTCGCCTAATATATTTAGGAAGAAATGAATGGCTGTTGGGTGGATGGGTTTACAAATGACAGCATTGAGACATTGAGACCCACATGTAGTTACTGTACATGTAGACAAATACAACTCTTAGGCTAAGGTTAGGGAAAAATTGTGGTTTTGGTTCAATATTGTAAAAAGTGTCAGGATTGGCTTTTTAAATACCACAATCTTTTCAAAACCAAAAAATTCCTAAATATGATCATAATCATTCTCATTGCTTGAGTTGCCAGACGCAGATATTGTAGGAGAAATAACACATTTTGAAAGTCAATGTTTTGCAAGTAACATTAAATATAATTGTTTCCTATTTAAAGAAATGTAATTCAGGTGCTATTATGTTTCCAACAACAAAGCACTTTTTTTTTATTTCCAGTTGTATATGACGGATATTTAAAAGAGAAGGGTGAATGAAAAGGGTTTTGCATTGGTAGCATAGTATAACACTTTATGGTGTCTTTTTGTTTCTCAACTCTCTCAGTGTCAACATGTGTCATGTTTGATCTTACTTACTTATCCACAAAAACCATGAAAATCTATCCGTGCTACTTTTTCACATCGCCCAGATTGTTGTACTCTGACTCCTTCCGCTGTCAAGAGACGGCTCTTTTATTTGCAGCTACTGCAACCCACAGCTGCAGGGTGTCCTCCTAAACACACCGCAAGTCATCTTCACACCATCACTCTTCTGTTCTAGTTTCTCTTCATTGGCCGCCAAAGAATTGATTTGGAGATGCTGCTGATTTCACTGGTCTTAATGCAGTTTAGCCTCCAGCTCTGCCACTGACCTTGCTCCTCCTCACAAGTCCAAGAGTGATATCCTCAAGCAAGGTTCTGCTGGCTCTTTCAAACTCCTGGCTAACCTCTAAAGGTGAACATGTCATGGTAGCCGAGCTGCAGAAGAGTACACTACCTGTAAAACTAATGCGTGAAATCACTCCTCAGAATTTCTGGTTTACTGGTTATGCATAATTGACTGTCTTATTCACCTCATGCCTTGCTGGTTGTTTTACAGACTATGGATACCATTTTTTCGCCTGTTCCTAGGGGCTCACATCTCTAACACTGTTATCTTAATTATGTTCTGCTCTGTAATTGCTTTTTTGTTTTAATTTGATGCAGATCGAGCTCGTCTTTATCCTCTCTTAATGATTCCGTAAAGCACTTTATTAACTCTGTAAAGCTTGGTGAGATGCTGCCATTCAAATGCCATGCAAATGAAGTCTATTCTTTTTGTGGATTGTGTAAGTGATGAGGCGGGAAAGATCAGACAGATTGTCACAGCACGGGACATTTAACGTGACACACACCTAAGGAGCAGTCGGGCCCGGTCCAGTTCTGGTCGCAGGTACAGGTGCTGGTCTCTGCGTTGTGGGTGCCGTGCCCCGAACACTGGTCGGGACACATGGCCTTTGCGATCTCACAGCTGGCTCCGCCCCATCCGAGCTGACAGTGACACTCCCCATGAATACACACCCCATGGGCCGAACAACTGGGGTCTATGCAGTCCACTGGAGACAGAGAGATAAAGAGGGGGAGTGAATATTGTCGTGAACACATATTTACATTTTGTACACTTTAGGGAATCAAACTTATCGAGGACTGTTGTCAAGACCACTTAAAGGGCCGGTTCAGATATTTCAAAGTGCAGTTGTATGCATCCATAGTTAGTATTACCTGCAGGCACGTCTCACGTTTGAAAAAGCAAACCTTTGTTAGACACCTATATATATTTAGAATATTTTCTCCATTTGAACATGCCGTCAGACAGGTGTTTCCGACGGGGAATTGTAGCCACTGTATCCACCTATCCTCTTGCCAAAGCCACCATTTCATCCTGTATTTGTTTCAGGGAGCCTGCATATGAACTGCAGTCAAACAAAGGCGCTCATTGTTCTGACGGTCAGGAAAGGACTCGAAGCTGGACCCCATCCTCCTTCACAGGACGGCTCCTCATCAGCCACCTCCAGGCTCCTGCGCCCTCATTCACACAGTGACGCTCATTAAAACTATTTGACTATGATATTTCATCATGGAAATCCTAAATGGCACACACGCACACACACACACAAACACACACACACACACACACACACGCACACACATACGCACACGCAGGCACACACACGCACGTACACACACACGCACACACTCACTCACACACACACACACACACGCAGGCACACACACACGCACTCACAGACACACACACACACACACACACACACACACACACACACACACACACACACACACACACACACACACACACACACACACACACACAGAGGCTCCGTTGTTCAGGGAAAAGTCTCTCTCACTCTCTCCTTCTTTATACTCACTCACAAAGGATTAGTGTGAAAGAGGATTTAACTAATCTGAAACTAATCTGGTTTCCGTCCCCTGTGATTTGTATTTGCATTTTTGAATGAGCGTGTACATATATGCCGCGTGTGCACACCTTTGGGTCTACATTTGGACACACTGGATGTGAAAGTGTGTCCCTGTGTGGAGATGCTGTCAACCACTCTGTTGTCTGTGTGTGTGTGTGTGTGTGTGTGTGTGTGTGTCCAACCAGTGAATAGTAGATTAGTATTGATCGATTCAGATTAAATTAGTGCCCAGTTCATAGCCTACTTTAGCCAACTACCTGTTAGCAATTTGTCAGTAACTATGCATGTATTTGTGTGTGCGAGAGAGAGATTAGAGTAACGTAATTGAACCATGTGGTAGTCAGCAGCTGCACTTCATGTGGGATTATTAGATTGCAAACCTACAGAACATAGCATGTACCTGTGACAAGTACATGCTATACATGGAAAGATCATTACATGAGGTGAATTACAAACCCAGATATGGACACCATGTTCATATTTCACAGAGCAGTGACATTTGACATATATGCATGGATAACTAACATATTGGGATATTCTGGCACAGGAGCTCTAACAACGTGCGCTGACACCAAACAAGGAGTAATCAAGTGCCGTCTTTACATCTAAAGATAAAGATTTAAGAAGTTTTCAGAAGTTTAATTATCCAGTGAAACTGATAGTTACTTATTATTCTATTACAACAAATGCTATGGCTGTTTCTATTTTTAAAATAAATATCATGGGTAGCAATAAATGTTCGGTAAATCAATTATTTATGTTGACATTTAATTATGTAGTAATGTCTTCACCAAATGTCAATGATGGAAAACGATGCAGAGCAGTGTCAAAATGTCCCAGAGCAAGGGCCAATAACAGAATATGTAACTAATGTACCTTTTTGGTGGAAATAGTCTTACCTTCCTCACAATTGTCGCCCTTATAACCAGTGTTGCAGATGCAGGCGCCCATTATGCAGATGCCGTGTCCTCCACAGTGGATGTCGATGCACTGGTTGGCTGGCACGTCGCACTCAGTGCCTTTCCAGCCGCTGTAGCACTGGCAGCGGCCACGGGAGTACTGGCCATTGCCACTGCACAGCACTGGGCAGGCAGCTGGACCAAACACACGCAGTGCATGGATCAGTTAGACATGCTGGCCTTATAGACTCGTTAAGTCAGACACTACAAAGTTCTCCATCAACTCCCACATTTTCAATGTGTGCAAAATTTTAAAAATGATTATGCCCACGTTCATGAATGAAAATTGATTATATTCTCCCAACAATTACTGCCTCTCTATGGGTGACAGAGTATTTGTATTTGTGTGTGTCTGTTTACCTCGAGAGCAGTCAGGCCCCAGAAACCCTGGGAAACAGTGGCATATTCCTGAGAGACAATCTCCGTTTCCATGACAATTCTGAGGACACTCCATAATCGACTCTGATTGAGAGAGCGAGAGAGAGAGAGAGAGAGAGGTGGTTTAAAGGTGTTAATTGGGTAGGCTGGAAATGCAACTGTACATCTTGAAACATAACACACACATATTGTACATGCACACAACATCGACCCTCTGTGGTTGCCGTAGTTACAGCCAGTCAGTCTAATCAACACATTCTAACATCCAATAACCCCGCTGCCTTTCTTTCTTTCTTTTGCACACACACACACACACATACACACACACACACACACACACACACACACACACACACACACACACACACACACACACACACACACACACACACCATTGCTGGCTCTCCGTTGTACCTAAATGCCGTTAGCGTTAGCATTTGCTAACAATAACTAACAAATACAATACTTCATGATCATCTGAATACTAATAATATACTAAATAAATTCCAGTCTGTCTATCAGACCCACCGTAGCACTGATTCCATACAATTGATCATGGCAGATATCATTTTTCAGTTGAGGCGACTTTGTGTGACAGACATTGAACATTGAGTACGGTGTTCTTGGAGGAAGCATTCTAGGTCCTGTTCTTTCTTTTTTTTACATGTACCGGCTGATGATACATAACTATATACCTCTGTTTCACCTGACTATTTCACTCTGATCTTACTTTAATTAGCCATTTTAACAAGGTCGCAAATACATCATAATTTGATTTAACTTATCTAGTATAATTGTTCATGTTTTCTTGTTCTGTGATCAAACTGTTTTTGTTTGTTTTTCTCTCACTTAGATATGACCATTTATACGAATACTAGTAAACAAAGATGTCTGTCCAGCCATTAGGTTCGATGTTAAGGTTGGAAGAAGTTTGTTATCATAAAAAGATGTAGTTTTGATCTGAATTCCTGTAATGACAAGGTTCCATAATGCAGGTGCAAGTGTTAATGTTGTATGGTTGTTGTTGTTATGTGTACTTTAGAAGTGCACTTCCACCTCCTACCAGTAACTCACCAATACACAAGACGTGCAGTATTCCCTTTATTACAAAATGCTGCTTTCTCTCACCTATGATGATGGTATTGTAAGAGACTTGTTCTGTGTTGCGTCCGTCGTTGTAAAAAGCCAGATGCCAGATCCCTGTGTCCAGGTACTGGATGAAGCCAGCCTCGTGCACGTTCACTGAGCGTGTGCGTCGGACTCCTCCTCCAGACTCCTCCTCATGTGCACCAGCTGGGTGTGCATGTCCTGCGTCCGTGTCACTGAGCGCTCGTTTGTCTTTGGAAATAAGGCGACTACCGTCCAGTAGCTCCACAAAGTCGTACTGGAAGACAAGAAATACACAAACAGTACAAGAATATTTAACATAAGAAAGTTTAATTCCTGATGTGTTAGATAAGGGGTTTAATGAACGGCCTTCTGTTAGCAATTTTAATTTGACATAAATGACAAGGATGATAATTGTTAATTGATTCAGTCTACGTGTTGATAGTTGGTCTCTGTTTAAATAATATTTGTATCTTCTAATCACAAACTTAGATTAATTCCCAGGTCACGGCAGGGCCGGAGTGGGGCCACTTTTCAACCCGGGAATTTCAGGCTCAAGACCAGCCCACTTGTTCCATGGGAGTGGAAATTGGATAAATGAAGCAACAGTTCAGCTCTTACTATCCTGTAGTTTTTTTAAATTAATACCATGGTCCAACAAATAATGTAACGGTTAAATACAACAATAATAATCCACTTAAGATGAGAAGTTAACAAAAAATATTCCACTATTCCACAAGGATAGGTTGATAAATTAACAAAAGCAGAAATAAATAAATAAAACATTTGAACCATATCCCACTCTTCAACAAAGAAGCATATTGAACTAATGTTTACAGTTCAACTCACAGTACAGTATACTTCTTATAGTCTTATCTGCTGCTCTGAAGCTACAAAGAAAAATTAAGAGTCATATTACTGCATACTTCAATATCAATATCAATATTATATATCAATATTTGCATAATATTTGCAAAGTCTATGGATCGCCATATTTTGGGTGATATAAAAAGGCCAATATTTTTTCAATTTAATATTTTGCTTGGGAATAGGTTGACAACGCTACAACGCTATTAATCAAGGCTACAACGTTAGCCGAATAGTTACGTTGCTAATCATTAGGCCTTTGTCTCTCTTCACCAGTTGCCACTTGTGTTTGTCCTCTTGAACATAAACCAGTAAGCTTGGCACATTTGGCAGCATCCTCCTCCAATGCCTTCCTTTTTTTCAACCTGGCTTTTTCAGCCCCTCCTGCCCTCTTCCTCCCGTCCATCCTCCCTGACGCGTATCGCTGCGGTCGGGCCGGCCCAGCTATCGGTAGCCTAGAGAAAACTTTTTGGAAAAGACGGGCTACGGACCGAACCAACTCTATTTGGGAGGGGAGAACTTCCTCGCATGGTACAACCCATGCAGAAGCTGCGGTGTCAGAATGCGGAACGTGTGTCGCCCACTTTAAGAGAAGATGAACTAACGTGACAAATGTCAACGAATAAAATTCGCGACCGGCCCAGAAGTGAAGCGGCCCACCGGGAACTCTCCCGAATCTCCCGATTACCCACCGCGGGCCTGGGTCACGGTGACCTTTGGCCCTTGACCACCAAATTCTTATCAGTTCATCTTTGAGTCCAAGCGTGTGCCTAATTTGAACAAATCTCTTCTAGCGTTCCTGAGAAATCTCATGAGAAGGGGTCGGCCTAGAGGTCACAGTGACCTCAATCTTTGACTTGTGAAAAAAATCCTTCCAGGCGTTCCAGAGATATCAAGTTCATGAGAATGGTGCAGATGGACGGACGACCTGAAAACATAACGCCGGCCTGGAGCCATAAAAAAAGAGAACTTAGATGTATTAAGGGTATGACAAGGACGCACACACACACACACACACACACACACACACACACACACACACACACACACACACACACACACACACACACACAGCACTGTCGATTATCTAAAGTGCTAACATTGAGCTGTGATAGGGGTGGCATTGTATGAAGCTGTCTTTTACAGATAAGTGGATTAGTCCCTTGATAGAAGACATGATTCATCAAACAGAGATGTAAGTGTAGTCAAAGGGTAGTTTAGGTTTGTAAGAAGCTTATCTGCTTCATTATTAACCAAGAATCCATAAAGCACTTGACCTAGACATACTTGCTAAGTTGCAAAAGGGATTAATGGTTTTGACATTTTGGGAGGCAGAGTTTTCTCATCACTTATGGTATTTGTTCCAAGTAGAAAGGCCAGAGGATTCTGGGTGATTGAGGGCAGACTTTTTTAAACGCTATGTCAGCGATCTCCAAATAATGGTGGCGACTGATCTCATGAGATAAGATTTATTCCTGGGGACACAAATCCTATCTTCAACACAGGGTTTGTATTTAGCAGTGGACTCAGGTGCTGCCATAGCTTCTGGGATCTTTGCCTTATCATATTGTTCTTCATATGGTTATATCATTAAATGTGTTGTAACGCTGTTCATCTGTACACATGAGAGGGATCCTCCTCTGTTGCTCTCCTGAAGGTTTCTTCCCTTTTTTCCCTGTCAAAGGTTATTTTTGGGGAGTTTTTCCTGATCCGATGTGAGGTCAAAGGTCAGGGATGTCTATGTGTACAGATTGTAAAGCCCTCTGAGGGGAGTTTGTAATTTGTGATGTTGGGCTATACAAAATAAACTGAATTGAATTGAATTATATTCTTTTTTGCTCTTATGCTGTATGTACAACACTTTGATTAAGTTTATTTTTAAACGACACTAGGCCTGTAATAAGTGTACATTGACACGTCGTCTCTGTAACGTCCACAACTGACAGTAGAGGGGTAACAAGACCATAATATTTTAAGCGTAGCGTAATTAGCACATAATTGGATGTGCATGCATGTGTTTGTGCAACCAACCTGCGTGTGTGAGGGCGGCAGGCCTTTGCGTCCATACACTCCAACAAGAGCGTCTTTCTGGACGGAGATGTTGAATTTCAAAAACTGCGGTTGGTCAATGTATAGCTGAGACCTCCAAAACACACCTTGAATAAAGAACAGTAACAAACCAGCTTTAGATTTTAAAATGTAAACACTTCTTGATACGTGTTCAGAAAATCCCCTCTGCATACCACATAAATCAATATGCTCACACAACAATACAATATAAAAATCATGGATACCCCTTCACGCACAACGCAAGCACAATTAAAACATCATTATACTATCAATTTAAATGTTCTTTCTAAAACATGGTTGTATTTCTTTGCTGCTGTGTTGACATTAATTATTCATCTCCTTAAACTGCTCATATGATGCAGTATACTGACTCAGAGTTATTTAGAAATACAGTATGCCCCATGCTTACAACATTAGAATGAATTATGTTGCAATCAGCTAAATATTTAATCTTCAAAACCACTTAATATTTAGAGAGGCTTAGAAAGTATGTAAACGATAAGGTCATAATAAGTAAGGGATAATGTACGGCGAGCTGGTCATTATTGCAGAAAGGACCCCGACAGGATGAGCAGGACCCTGATGGCTACTTACTAAAGAAATCAATAATTTGTCTCAAAATATTGATCTAAAAATGTTCATTTATTGCTTCCAACTAAAAAAAGCCCTATAGTTTAAACTGCATCCATAGCAACGGTCTGTTATTCATAGCAGCTGTCTGCCATAAAAACATAACAGACTGTAGAATGCTGTAATTGGCTAATCAGAAGTGAATATTTAACAACATGTGTGATAGAAAACGATATTCACCCTCCAACTTGCTTTGAATGTCAAGAAATAACTGAATGGTTGTGTTATAGAATAGCATTACTTAATTTCAACGTTACTTTTTTAATGATCGCAATTCATGGTTTTGTTAACAATATATCCATCCATCCATCCATCCATTTTCAATACCGCTTATCCTCATTAGGGTCGCGGGGGCGCTGGAGCCTATCCCAGCTGACATAGGGCGAAGGCAGGGGACACCCTGGACAGGCCGCCAGTCCATCGAGGGCACATGTAGGGACATACAACCATTCACTCTCACATTCACACCTATGGGACATTTAGAGATCAATTAACCTGCAGCATGTCTTTGGACTGTGGGAGGAAGCCGGAGAGCCCGGAGAGAACCCACGCTGCCACGGGGAGAACATGCAAACTCCACACAGAAGGACCGCTCCGACCGGGAATCGAACCCGCGGCCCTCTTGCTGTGAGGCAACAGTGCTAGCCACTACACCACCGTGCAGCCCAATATATCCAACCATACCAAATTGTGAACTATCTTGAGGATTGTAGTTCACATTTAGCCCAATATTCAATTAACACATTCAGACTATATAAATGGAGCAGACACAATAAAAGACTCAATACAATTCAAAAACCTGCAGCCTCTAAAACGATCATACAGTTGACTGGACACCTATTGCAGGCTGGGGGGTTAAACTTCATTAGTTTCAGCTTGGCGTCCTTCAAACACTGGCAACTTAACACTTTGTTCATAACATACATGTGTGTAAACCTTACCTGGTGGGACATCTTGTATGGCTCGTCTCCCCACATCCACCTCCCCGATGTCTATGGTATTGTTCTCTAGAAGAAACATTTTACCTGTAAAGAAACAAACAGTTCAGGAAATGTAAATTGAGTTGATTGACACTTAACTAAAACCCACCCCCTGCTGCTACTCCATCAAGCTGTCAGAGCTAACATTAGTGTGGAGACCACACTGTCACTAACTTTACTCCCTGAAGGAATGTCATCAATATTTGGGAACAATGTAAAAGCAATTTCAAAGAGAGGACAGAAGGGTCTACAATATGTGTTTGAAAGATATATCCAGGATGTCAAACTGATTGAGTGGTGAAAAGAGGTTTAAAAGATGAATATAGTAGCCAAAGCGTACAGATCACGTCGAGATCCAGACAGAAGTCAATGAAATAGAGGAATAACTTTGTTCCTGTAAAGCCAGATCTTAATTCACTGTTACAATTCATTCATTTGTGCCTCAGAAGTTAGAGCGGGTTGTCCCTCAATTAGAAGATCGGTGGTCCAATCCTCTGCTCCTCTATTCCATGTCGATGTGTTCTTGGGAAAGACACTTGGCCAAATGCTCTGCCATCGGTGTATGAATGTTAGTTAGTCCTGATGGGGAGGTGGCACCTTGCATGGTAGCTCCTCCCTTCAGTGAATGAATGTTAGTTAGTCCTGATGGGGAGGTGGCACCTTGCATGGTAGCTCCTCCCTTCAGTGAATGAATGTTAGTTAGTCCTGATGGGGAGGTGGCACCTTGCATGGTAGCTCCTCCCTTCAGTGAATGAATGTTAGTTACTCCTGATGGGGAGGTGGCACCTTGCATGGTAGCTCCTCCCTTCAGTGAATGAATGTTAGTTACTCCTGATGGGGAGGTGGCACCTTGCATGGTAGCTCCTCCCTTCAGTGAATGAATGTTAGTTACTCCTGATGGGGAGGTGGCACCTTGCATGGTAGCTCCTCCCTTCAGTGAATGAATGTTAGTTACTCCTGATGGGGAGGTGGCACCTTGCATGGTAGCTCCTCCCTTCAGTGAATGAATGTTAGTTACTCCTGATGGGGAGGTGGCACCTTGCATGGTAGCTCCTCCCTTCAGTGAATGAATGTTAGTTACTCCTGATGGGGAGGTGGCACCTTGCATGGTAGCTCCTCCCTTCAGTGAATGAATGGGTGTGAAAGAGCTTTGAGTGGTCAGAAGTATAGAAAAGAGATGTACAGTCCATCTACCATTATAGTGTGCTGCAAGAACGAGTCTCAAAATTAGGAAATTAATTAGCAAATTTACACTTTTCTCAAAAGGGCCATCATGTCGACTAGTCTACCTGTACAAACTCGTTGTGTACTCGCACTCATTTGATTATAAAAGTGGTGTTCATTTGTGAAGATTAAATTGCTTAAAAAAAATCCAATCGAGAAAATCTCATTGGCCTTTGTCGAGGGAACCAATTAGATGCTCATTACTGGGTTGGTCTACAAAAACATCCCTGCACTATGCTTTAACCAGGGCCCTATTTCTCGTACGCGGCTCAACTAAGTCGATCAAATGTCTTATTAGCCAGCTTAAATTAACACGATGATTGACATCAGGCTATCCCGGTTTCTCAAAGGCTGATCCGCCCTCAAACCATCTCGTTAATTCGAGCCAGACGTCAGTTCACAGGATAGTTGCGCGTGTCCGTCTGACTTCAAAAGGGGGAAGCATCGATCACAGAAAACATGATTTACTAACAGCACAAAGGCAAATAAACTCAAAGGTCATCATCACGTCATAAGAACTCTATCTCTATAAAACGTTAATCTAACTAATATCGCTCCTTCATCAATGAGGAAGTGAGCTGCCAATTTCTTCAGGGGGCGTGGCCAGATTATCCAGCTAGACTGAAGCCTGTGCTGGAGCAGGTTCAAATTGTTGATGTGTTGCTATGGTGATTTTGCCAAACTTGCTTCGAGGAACCGAAAACCCTGACTTGTGTAATCTCATCCGTAAATGAGCCAGGTACGAGAAATAGGGCCCTGGACTCACTCTGAATCCACAACACCAGTCTGAAAATGAACATCTGAAACCATCGCACGAGTCTTTGGAGCAGAGCTGGACAGATGTCAGACCCTGGTCCGAGCTGGCTGAGGCTACGCTATGATTGGCCAGACTGCATTCTAGGGGTAGATTTAGGGTCAGTTTAAATCATCCCTCAGTGTGTATCCACTTGTATCATGGTCAATGGGCTTATTAGTGTGAGTTGTACCTCTCCAACATGTCGCCATGCAACATGACTTAAATTGGGTAAAGTTTTTGTCATGGTAGATCACTTCATATAGTTGTCTCAGTTGGCATCAAGACCTCCGTCAATGTAATTTAATGTAAATATTGTGCTCTATGGAGCTGCAATGGTTCTAGCACAGTTCAAAGTTTGTAATTTCATAGGCCTTTCCTGTTCTAGAACATTACACTTTAAGAGCTTAAGTCATGACATGTGGGCAGTAAACCAACACTGACCCACATATCTGTGTGTGTGTGTGTGTGTGTGTGTGTGTGTGTGTGAGAGAGAGAGAGAGAGAGAGAGAGACAGTCTAGACGTTAAACGCATTTGCTACACTAATATGAGCTTCAACATATGACACAAGTCTTCAAGGCCACCTTGAAGGCGCACAAGTCCATCTTTATCTTTAACACAACACACTCACATCACCGGCCTCCCTCTCTCTCTCTGTCATGGCCGGAGCAGACCATTTTGTTTTTTTAAAGTTGACAGGTCTTGTTTTTTTCCGCACTAGACCTGCAGCAGGGTCTGACAGTATGCCCTACGCAGTCCTGGTTCTGGTTCTCCCGTGCCCCCCTTCCCTCCAGTAGGACCAGCTGAACCTGCGTGATTTTGTCTAGTTGGGCAACAATGACGAGCATTAAGAATTTCTATATAGAAAGTAAATTCCTGATCCGATGTGAGGTCCTGGGACAGGGATGTCGTGTGTGTACAGATTGTAAAGCCCTCTGAGGATAATTTGTCATTTTTGATATTGGGCTATACAAAATAAACTGAATTGAAAATCTTCTTGCTCATGATTTCATTTACTTATGTAGGTCATAAAGAGCCAGAGTCATAGTCATCAGTATAACATTTAGACTATTTCAACGTTTCAAGTCCCTCATAGTAACTTAAAAGAAATAACAGAATACATTGTAACTGTAAGTAATATCAAGTGCAACAAATCTGGTTCAGGTGATACTTTCATTCCTGTATGATGTGTAAGTAGAGCAGGATCAGTAGGGTTGGATCTATGTTTTAATAAGGGGACTTGTGGAGGTCTGTTGTTCCCCTATTAGAAAACGGGATGTTCCCCAGAACGTCCCAATGGTAAAACCTGGTTACTTTATATATTTAGTATAATATGTAACTGGTACTATAAGACATTTATTTGGCATGTAATAGTCCATACAAGTGTGCATGTGTGTGTAAGAGAGATATAACAGATACCTTTTTAAATACATGTCTGAACTGTGTTTAATAGATATTCACTTATTGTATGTACACTTTATGTTTTTATTTTCCGCTTACTAAATACATTTAAGAGAGAAGCCATTTAAACCAAGAAAACCATTTCACATTTTGTTTTCTACTTTAATGCTGATTTTATTGTTACTGTTTGTCCATTGTCCAGTGGTCAAGTTATGTATCATTGCCAGTAGTAAAATAGTCACAGTCTGGGTTCATAAAAACATGTTGCTGTTGCTACAATATGCCCAATAACCCAGTTGGACATGTCCAATAATTGTTCAAACAATCTGTTTTCCTATACTGTACACAGCTACACCTACTGTATATGAAAAGTGATGAACTATAATTCATGAATTACCCATGTAATTGTGACTCAGGACCGATAGTCCATGTAAGAAAGAGGTGGGGATGAACAAACACTGGACAGTCACCCAGGAGACTGCTGTAAGTAGTCATAAGTAAACGTTGATGTATTTGTCATGTAACGTCTCTACTTAATTAGAGCCACTTCCATGGTATGTCACTTACAAGCTACTTTTCACTATTCCATTTAATCTGAGAACCACTAACAGACGCTCAAGTCTCAGGAAGACAAAGCAAGTAAGAATAGTGTGTGGAGACCGGCAGATGGTAACACCAGGTAAACACTGCAGGCTACACTGTGAAAGGATGTGTTTATTATGTTCAAATTACCTGACAGGATGGAGGGAGGGCTGTTTACTGGCAACCATTTCAACTAAGAATTACATTCAAATACACAGATTATGCAAAAACCCTTCTGCAGGCAACACAATGCCGCTTACACCCTGTTCTTTTAAATCCACATACCAGACAACATACAACAACTGTAAGGTGTTCTGTGCCAATGCATTTAGCAGATAAGTTCCTACTGAATGGACCTTCCACTATATACATGAACCAGCCTCCACTATCAAACACTATCCACCTCTGTGACCTCTGCACTCTTAAATCTGCACCACACTACTTCCTGCATTGCCACTGAACATAAAATCACAATAGCATATTAGTTGCATATGGATGTAATTATCAAAAGCCAAAGCGTTGTCTGCATTGCTGCAATATGAGGATATGTAACATTGAAATGCTACAGGAGGCAGAGCTTTCCCTCAAGCACCTTTCTGTTTGGCCTTCTCCTTACTGGAGCAGACATCATCTTTGCCAACTTTTCTCACATTCTTTGTTGCTTTTCTTGTCAGAAGAAAGGATAAAAAAGGGTTTAACTCACCATTGTCTGTGGACACCATAAAGGTGTTGGGAGTTGTATCTCTTCCCCCTCCTCCGTTTTCAAACGCTCCATATCCCTCACTCTCCTGAAGCTGCCAGTTTAGACCAAACAGGTGCATGGCTAGAGATGAGGAGGGAAAAGAGGACACAAGAGGGGAACAGGTAGGTTAATACAGGCTGCCACAGTAAAAAGAAGATAGAAAGAAAGAGGAGAGGGAAAGAGAGGAAAGGAAAGACAAAGACAAAGGGAAGATGAAAGAGGAAAACAAAACAAATTCTGTCTTATTCACTAACAGACACAAGAAGAGTCAACATGTATATATGTGTATGTGTTTGTGGGCTGTATTAAGCATACTGAGCACTAGCAGTATGTTTTTGGAAACATGAATAACAACTAAAATGCTCTCAGGCTAGATACAAAAATGAAATGGGGAACAGCACACACACACACACACACACACACACACACACACACACACACACTGAAGCCCATATTGAAACACATAAACTAAAAACAAATATAGTCCCACACACAACCAATTTCCCTCATTCCCACCACGTACACCAGTACCCAGGGAAAGATACAGTGGAGTGTGTTAGCATCAAAGAACGCCTCCAGCAGCTAATCTGACACAATATAACACTCACCTCTACCACCTACATGTTTTCTCTCTTCCTCTATCTGTGTGTGTGTGTGTGTGTGTGTGTGTGTATGTGTGTTTGCACGCCTGCCCTTGGGATCGTAAATCATCTGCTCACTAGCTCCTCCTCCTCCCTGCATCTCAATTGAGATGTAACCAGGAGGCCAAAAAACTGTAAAATTGGTGCAAACAGCAGAGAAGAGAAGCATCCACCGCGGTGAGCCTGTTTCTAGTCACCATCACACGTCCCTCCTAAACGTTCCTTCACTCCTATTTTCTGCACGCTGTCTGCTCTGCTGTGCTGACTGTCCGATTAAGAGCTGCAGAGCTGAAGTGGCATTTTAAAAACTGAAGCGGCAGAGGGGGAATTCGGTTTTCTGCTTTGCCTTGTCAAGCCAACAAAATTACACAACACAATTTAATAATTTAGGATGTTGTCTGAGTGTACACTGACATATCTATATAACACAGCACATTCACTGTTTCCAGTCTCATTCTGCTGGAAACTGGGAAATGCAAAAAAGTATCTTTAATATAAAGAAAAATACGGTTTATTTACCAAAACCGTAAACAGACGATTATACATTTTCAGTCATTAAGGACCTCTGGAAAGTGTGTCCTGAGGGTGGCGCTAGAGAAAAAACGAAGGAATTAAACATTGAGGTGGGGGGGGGGCATGAATGTGCTCAAGTCTGTGGTCAGTAAATGTTCCATTTTGACACGACCCCGATGCTTGTCCCTGCTGGTGCTGAGACCGGTATTCATCGGTCTGGGCTCTCCCCCGATATCCGTTTGCTTTGGGAGACCCTACCAGGGGCTGATGCCCCGGACAACATAGCTCCCAGGATCACTGAGCCACTCAAACTCCTCCACCACGCTAAGGTGACGATTCACGGAGGAGCACAGTCAAGGAGAGAGGAGAGAGCCGTTTCAAGGACCAATTACTGATTCAACTTGGGAACATTTAGTGAGAGGACCAACTTGTGCACTAACACACACACTGATTCCACACACACAACTACACCTTGATGCCTCATTAAATTAGAGCCAAGCTGTGCCAGTATGTTATCCACAAACCCTCCTGGTGAGAACAGGAGCAAAGGGTCATGGGAGAGTGCTGGCTAATCAACAGGAGCCTGTACATGTGTGTGTGTGTGTGTGTGTGTGTGTGTGTGTGTGTGTGGGGGGGGGGGGGGGGGGGGGGGGGGTTAACAAGACTGTCTCCCTCTAACGGAACCTTTTGAGGACATTTTTTAAATTAACAGAACATTTCAGAGACATTTTGTTACATGAAGGTCATGGTAATTTGGCATATACTATACATCCAACCACTCTAGAACTAAGGTGAGAAAAAGGTTAGGTTGCAATCAACTAGCCAATATTTTGTATTCTTTATAAATATGAACTGGGCGGGGACATTAACAAGACTGGCTCCCTCTAAGTCTAAAGGAACCTTTTGAGGACATTTTGGAACCTTTTGAGGACATTTTGGAAATTAACAGAACATGTTATGTCAGAACTATGGTGAGAAAAAACTGTTGTTATGTTGCAATTTTGTATTCTTTATAAATATGAACTGCTTTGTGATTTGAAGCTGTGAGGTCAGCGCTGGAAACCATCCTGTGGAAGCTTTTTTGTCAAAAGAAATCTATGCAGCAGAACTACTTGGATCGATGGAAAACAAACCACCCCAATGTGTTCAAAGAAGGACTGGAATCAACAACGGTCCACCTTTGCAAACTGATCCCAGTTTAGCCCTGATGATCTGACACACTGAGAGGGACTGCAGGGGCCTGATTCACCCTTTAATGAAAAGAAGTGTAAGAACATGCCAGAGGAAACTGTTTAGCTTGTTCTTATGTTTTAGTAATAGTGCTGTATTCACAGGTGAAGCTGTTAAAATGATTCATCCCCCGAAGAATGTGAAGCAATAGACATGCTGACAGAGGAAGAAATGCTCCCATCACAGCCGTAGTCCACCCACTGTTTCCACTTATGTTCTCTGATTAGACTTCATCTCAGGACTGTGTCAGGGTGCTCAGACCGTCCTTAATAGACATGTTTCACAGCAGGTATTTTGACTTGACCTAGGTGGAGAAGCACAGGTCATCTGAAGGTGACCTATAATGCTCATAGTTATCTATGAGCATTAATAATGGCTCCATCCCATATAAAGAGGACATATCACACTGATTTTTAGATTCATGTTTGTATTTTGGGTTTCTACCAGAACATGTTTACATGCTTTAATGTTCAAAGGACACATTATTTCATTCTGCTCTGATTGGGTTGCAAGAAGATTATGGTGCAACCATGCAAAGTAAGTTCTAAAGCCCTGGGTGGCATTAAGTGACACAGGAAGGGGAGTCAAATCTGAAATCCTTGTTGAATCACATGCAGTCTCATCCAGGCAGTCCACAAATAACTGACAGCTTGTGGGTTGGTAGGCACTCAAGATTACCAAATGTACGTGCACAAAGTTTTTCATGATATGTCCCTTATAGGTCCAATGAGGATATTAGGCATATGCCTAATAGAAGGGAACACCGAAATGGATTGCAGCCATTAGTTACACCAGTTCATTTCTTCATTTGATAAGTCCCCTGTGTATTTTGTAGCACCTTTATCATTCTGATTTGTTACATGGAAAGTAAAAAGTTATTTCAGAATTGCATCCATATTGGATGATTCTGCACCACACGATTTATGTCCACGGCAACGCTGAATGCCACTGCAGGAAGTATTATGACTTTATGAGGCTGAAACACAGACCTGTAATTAATGTTTGCCTGCAAGGTCTTCCCTAAACTTAACCAAGTGATTTAAGTAACCTAAAATGTGTCTTAACGACATTGTGATGTAACAGAATTACATTTTATTTTAACCAACCAGAGGGTGAGAAACACCTGCACCCACACTGCACTATTATGCTCCACCTGACATGAGCAAAGAAGAGACACCATCTCACCTGTGCTGCCCAATCACGGTCTGGAACATGATAACAACCAGGTTTTGGGTTTTGTGAATGTTCACGCCAGGCCTGTTGATGTCATGTCATGATGAATATATTACATGTTTACAATGCTTGAAGTTTCAAGTTACAATTCGATAGCTAAATAAAGATATGCTATTCAGATCCTTTAATGTATCAGTGCATCTCTTTTCATCAGAACACTTTGGCCAAGCCTAAATGAAAGAGCAGTTTAAATGTTCTGTTGGTCATATTATAGAAGGATGTATGTGTATAATGAAAAATACAGAAGATAAGGAACAACAAAACACATGCTAAATCAAACCTCAGTAAGTGAAAACAGCTACTGTATGTAGGCGTGTAAATCCTTTCAAACATTTTATTTTACATGTCTAATACTTTCTCATCATATACATTATTCATTATTATGATGTAGTTAATTGACCCCTTGCTTCATGAGACAGCCTTTACTTTTGAGGATGACGTATGTATGAGACAACAGACATTGGGCTGCTGAATTAATAATCTGCTGTAAGGGGAATTCTTTGAGTATATCAGCTGACCCTGAAACAAGTGGTATCGCTATCTAAATGTCCAAATATTTCCATACAGCTCTTTGTGTGCACAGGTAAGATGATATGATATGGAAGGCAGTAGTATAAAGTGCTTTTATATTTAAGTTAGGTACAAAAATAATAATCACAAGTTAAATATAGCTGACGTCAGCCTCTGCTAATTATTACAGATCATAATGCTGTGGCTACTAAAATGACACTAGACCCAAGGCAATAAAGCTTAGGCCTGCATACAAATGCTGCAAATGCAAGAGTAAACTTTGTGTGTGTTTGTGTGTGTCTTTCTTAACCCAGTTCAGCCTGTTAGCACATAAACCAAATGACTAGGAAAAAAACAGAAACTCTGGATCATCCCTCTATATTTGCATATGTGTTGTACAGATGCATGCATTCAGCAGCTGGTTCATTTCCATGCACTTTGCATGAAAACACATTATTGTAACAGACTTTTGAAGAGGAACAGTGGTGGTGCCAGGAGGAAATGTCTGAGCAGCAGGGCCAAAGAATGCTGGACATTTGCAACAATGCAAAATGTTGCTTCAAAATGATTTGATAGATAGATAGAACGATAGATAGAACGATAGATAGATAGATGGAGCGATAGAACGATAGATAGAACGATAGATAGAACGATAGATAGATAGATGGAGCGATAGAACGATAGATAGAACGATAGATAGAACGATAGATAGATAGATGGAGCGATAGATGATAGATAGATAGATAGATAGATAGATATAAAGATATATAGATAGATGATAGATAGATAGATAGATGATAGATGGATAGATAGATGATAGATGGATAGATAGATGATAGATGGATAGACAGATAGATAGATAGATAGGAAGATAGATAGATAGATAGATAGATAGATAGATAGGAAGATTTATAGAAATATAGATAGATAGATATAAATATAGCTAGATAGATATATAGATATAAAGATAGATAGATAGATAGATAGAAATATAGATGGATGGATGGATGGATGGATGGATATACATTGTCATATTTATGTAATGTGTTTATGTAACTTTGTAAATGCTGTTCATTCTGTACACATGACATCTATTCATCTGTCCATCCGGGGAGAGGGATCCTCCTCTGTTGCTCTCCTGAAGGGTTCTTCTCTTTTTTCCCTGTGAAAGGTTATTTTTGGGAGTTTTTCCTGATCCGATGTGAGGTCAAAGGTCAGGGATGTCGTATGTGTACAGATTGTAAAGCCCTCTGAGGATAATTTGTAATTTGTGATTTTGGGCTATACAAAATAAACTGAATTGAATTGAAATGGATGGATGGATAGATAGATATATAGAAATATAGATAGATAAATAGATAGAAATATAGATAGATAGAAATATAGATATAAAGATATATAGATAGATATAAAGATAGATGGATGGATGGATAGATAGATGGATGGATGGATGGATGGATAGATAGATACTTTATTATAAATAATAATAATAATAAATAAAGTAAAAAATTAGTAATGGTCTGCCTCTTTCATACACCACTGTAACACACTTTTCGTCGTTAATCGGTTCTTAGGAACAAGAAAATAAAGTTTCTCTATCTCTCTGTCTATATATAGATGTGTATGTGTATATACGTGTGACTGTGTGTGTGTGTGTGTGTGTGTGTGTGTGTGTGTTGAGTTTTAACAGATGCTTTGTATGAAACAAATTAAAACAATGCTGCATTGGGGAGCTCATGATACACACACACACAAATGGCTGAGCATGTAACAACAGCCCCCCCCCCCACTATTACACACACACACACACACACGCTTGCCTGTTGGCAAAGAGATCTCCAAGTCCAAGGACCATCTGAGCTCCAATTATAATTGCTTCTGTTCATTGAGGGATTCAATAACCTTTAAAAAAAAATACCACATTTCCTCCCCTTTGACTCTTTTTTTTCTATCTCTCCTTCCCCTCTCTTTCTCTCAAGGACTTTTAAAAACAATCTAATTTGCACAGTCTAACAAGGGGCGAACTGCCCCGTCAGTTCCAAAGCGATGTAGCGGAGAAGGAAAAGGAAGCAGTCAAATCTGAGCGCGCAGAAACAATGTTCATTTCTTCATTTCAGCCTCTGAAAGAGCGCTCGACCTACGGTACCCTCCCCAGGGGTCACTACTTTCATGTAAATGCTATTGCCTGTTGGTATAAGCTGTGAGCCAGACGCCTGCAGTGAGTGCAGCAAGGTTGAAGAGTTTAATGACTTCAGTGGCATGCTCTTAACATGAGTGCGCATGCGTGCACAGTCAAGTCTATTGCAAAGGTTGTGTTTAAGGGGATGTTTTACATAAAAAGAAAAAGAACTTTGACAATTATTAAATATGTAAGAATAACACATTTCACTACTGGCTTTGTAAACCTAAATACACCTGACAATGAACTCTTTGAGTTATTACTCTGAGAAGATTCCTGCCTTTCATCAGCACCCTGAGGGAAAGTGAACAAAGCATTCCTAGAATTTGACAAACTACATATTTCTCTGTCATCATCGTTATGCAGGGTTTTTCTGATAAAGACAAGGGTTGAGGTCTTAAATCAATATTTGATTGTTACTACATGCAAATAACATTGTAAAGGAAACATGATCATGTGAACCATTTATTGACTGTGATGTACTTATGTTGAACATCTGACGATCCAGCTTGCCAACAATTCTTCATGGCTCAGTGTGTATTATCTAAACCAAAGAGGATTCCAGCTACAATTTGCCATAAAACCTGCCCGACATATTCGCCCACACATGACCTATAGCACATCCTGGAACATGGTGGCGAGCGAGGAATAAGGCCTGGAGAAAGGAAAACCCTGGCTGTCTGCTTATCTGGCTCGTACCACAGAGTGAAAGCCAACACATGCAGCAACAAGTGTACAAGAACGGCTGATACAGGAAGCACTAGAGAGGCGAGGGCTGGACAAGATTGGAGGACAAAAGAGGTGGGAAATAACTTTGGACCAGGCAGAAATAAAAGTCCCATCCGTCATCCTGCACCTGGGCCAAACTAAACCCTTCAGACTAATGTGTGCGCATGTATGCACAGCACTGATTAGCGTGTGTCTATGTGTGGGAGAGAGAGACAAACAGAAAATGGTGTGTGTGTGTGTGTGTGTGTGTGTGGTCTTACCTATGCAATAACAGAGCAGGACAGAGAGCAGTACAGATAGTCCTACTGCACTGAGGGCTGTACACCTGGGGGAAACAAAACAAAAAGATGGTTGTCGTGTTGCTGTAAGCTTCAACAGTATCGGTTTTGTTTGAAATAACCTTCACAAAATAAAAGACAGAACAGGTCGACCCTCAACTAGAGGCTCGACGGTTCGATCCCCGGCTCCAGTCCATGTTGATGTGTCCTTGGGCAAGACACTTAAATCCAAATTCCTGCTCTGCCATCGGTGAGTGAATGGGTGTCAATGGTTAGTTAGTCCTGATGGTCAGGTGGCACCTTGCATGGTAGCCCCTTCCATCCGTGTATGAATAGGTGAATGATGTCATGTAGTGTTAAAGAGCTTTGAGTGGTCAGAAGACTAGAAAAGATCTACACATGTACAGTCCCTTTACCATTTGTAAATCTGTAAACGACTGAAATGCTTCACCCTGACTACCCATGATGCTCTCCAGAGACATGCCAGAACTACACAATAACTGGTCTGAGGTTAGCGGAAAGACATTTTAGTTGCGGGGAAATTTGCAAACAGAATATTGCATGTAATATTGTGCAAAAGTGCAGACGGACAAAAAACAAAACTGCTACGATTATGAAAACTGGTATTATCAGCTAGAAAACCATGTAAAATGTACACATGCTCTTGTATGCAAGCTAGCAAAGTCTCACACCCAATTAGATGCCAGCTGGCCGGCAATTGGCCGCTGCTTTTATGGCTCCAGTTGCTGCCAAGATTCAGCCGACTGTTAGATGTAACGCAAACCTTCAATACCGACTGTGTTCAGTGTCACACGTCTGTGTAACCTGTGCGTGTGAGAAGTGCTAGCAGGTCAAACACGCATGGTGTTGAGGGTGGTTAAGTTAGCTCAGGGTGCAGTAAATGTGGGGCCACACCACTGCCACAATGTAATCGCCTGTTCATGCAGCATTACAAGAGTGTCTCTCTCCCATTGTTCATAGTTACCAGGGATATCAATTCTGTCCAAAACACCGAAGCAATACAGCAGATAGACCTAAAATACAACATCTCCATTCACCAGGATGTTTGCCTTCCTGGGTAAATACTGTAAATACTGATGACCACTTTTTCCTTTGTTCATAAATTAAAGCAGGGTGACTAGAGGTGTCATTTTCTGATAGTGGTTTGTGAAATCACTAATCGAGGCTTGGATGATGTTTAGAGTTGTTCCGATACCAATACCATAATCCAAATTCTGTAACTTCTTGCCTATTGTGCACTAATGGCATGGCTTTCACAACTTAACATGGTGATATCCCTATCCCATCCAGGGATATCACCCTGACTGTGTGTGTGTTTGTGTCAAAACTTAGAGGATCTGAAATTCCACCTAATCTCTGGGAAAGAAGAGATACAGGCTGCTCATTAGACGCACCGACCCCTGAGAAAGGAGTACATGTTAAAAACCTTCTGGAAAGCTTTTTCAAATTACAAACAGTTGTATCAAGAACCTTTTTCACTGATTCAGAAAAAAATTATATTTTGCATGATTGGTAATATAGTGTGAATGTGAGGGTGAATGGTTGTATGTCCCTACATGTGCCCTCAATGGACTGGCGGCCTGTCCAGGGTGTCCCCTGCCTTCGCCCTATGTCAGCTGGGATAGGCTCCAGCGCCCCCGCGACCCTAATGAGGATAAGCGGTATTGAAAATGGATGGATGGATGGATGGTAATATAGTGATTCAGAAGGAGAGCCCTCTGTTTAGTTTGTGTTTTGTCTCCTTGATTGAAGCTACATAGAGACATCTGATAGCCAATATCAGCCAGAACGGAGCGGGTTGAACCGACACAGGTATGCCACACCTTCAATAAATGATGTACAAGCATCTTTTGGAGCAGACTTGTCCCATTCCAAGCACTTACATCGAGATAAGCCTTAAATCCCAATCAACTTGAAAACTTGTCAAATCTGGTTGCAATTTATTTTAACTTCAATGCCATTTGTGACTGGGAAGTAGTCTTCTGTCCCAGTCAATGTTATTTGTTTATGAGTTGCACAGAAGAAAAGGACAGCACTACTTCCACTGACAACTCCTCCCAACCCCTTCTGATATTGTCTTCCATCTTACCTCCATGAGCAGTACTTGGAGGATTTCTTGAACTTGAAGGCAGAGCGGGACAGGGTGTTCCTCGGCAGCGGCCTGGTGGGCGGGGAGTACACTGAGCCGGTTGCCATAGTGTAGCCGGGAGTTGCTGTGGAGAAGAGGGGGGTGGTGCCTGTACCTGTCTTAAAGAGGAAGTGCCTGGAGGGCGAGAGAAGACAGAGTGGGAGAGAGATTAGTTGTGGTAAATTAGCAGGGAACATTTCTTTTGTTTACAGGCACAGACGATGATCTGCCGTACACAGTCTACACACAGTGTTGCCCCCGGCAACAGCGTCAGGCAACTGTGTGAATTATGATTACGCTCTATCTATGAGTTCTATATGGTTATCCCTTCTGAACTGCACTATGGACAAACAGGAGGCCCTCGGCAACACACTCAAATAAGTAAACAGTTGAAAATCTGCAAAAGTTATGAGAATGCTGTGGGATCATAACATTAAAAAAAATGTATATACATTTTTTTTGAAAAGATATAATTGTTAATTATTTACTGCATTTTTTATAAATTAGTTTTTAAAATATAACACGATACATTGCTGTAAACTAATAGAAGTTTTTATTTTTCCAACCAGATTTAATTACAATCAATAACTGGAGATGGATTTTTGCTGTAATGTGTCATGCAAAGTAGCCTATTATATAACTTCAAAATTCACTACGGACAGCATGTTATTATTGTTGTTACTGTGTTGTGCTGTAGCCTACAGACACAGTTTACACCATTAAAAGTCCAGTTATGAACAAGATGGATCATAGATATGGGGCTGCATTTAAGTTGTTAAAAATACATAAATCCACATTATTATTTCATGTCTGTATTTCACACATGGTGCCTGTTAATTGCATTGCCCTAACACTCAGAAATATCCTGGGTGGGTATTGGAGGCGGTTTTCTGAATTTGAATGAGTTTTTGGAATTAGTTTCAGTGTTCCTGGTTATACGTTCATACGTCAGCCTTATTTACCTGTTGAGTTGAGTAACTTTATTGTTGCTGCTGCTTCACAAAAAGAGCTTTCCACCAGCAAACCAACATGATGACTTTCATTGTGAAGAATGAGGAACGCCATGTGTTAGCGGGGCTTCATTAGTGGCGCTATTCTTCAATAAAAACAGATCGAAGCAACACATATTCTGTGCTATTTGATCAGCAGATCAGCTGTTTAGGTTTACTGAAGTCCCAACAAATGATCACGCCCGACTCTTACCAACACTTGGTCAGGGGCCTTAAGCTTCAAACTATGTTGCTCTATGTTCCCCTCTAGTGTCAACCTCCTCCACTGTTAATGCTGCTTCACCTGGCCTCCCCTCTACTTCAATCATAAATACCACCACTAGAGGTTGCAGCCTAACCATTTGGAATCTACCTGTGGCGGTCAAGCAGACACATAGATGAAAACGGTTTACTGAGCTAATTAGGAGATAGAGTGGGGCCATACCACCTCAAATCTATGATGACAACTGATAACGGCCACTTAAAGGGCTGGTAATAGTCGAAGCGGGTGATACAGATAGAGAAAAGGAAGTGAGGTGGATATATATCGGAGGCCACTGCAGTGACATGGTACAAACCGCTGTGACACAACATAACACCCCATATAAACCAGTGTTTAAACCAGTGTTTAAGGCTGTGACTCTCATAAGTCAGTAACAATGTGTTATCATACTGTGTGACAAGAACATGTTATTATTGATCATTAACTTGATTAATGAAGCCTGTGGCATGCATATTTTTGTCTCTTCTCTTAACTCAAGCACAACCACATTCTACCAATGGTCCTGAACTCATTTATAAACCATAATAATAATAATAATTCATCCACTAATAATCCTCCTGAACAGTAAAATACTATAATTCAGGAAACCCTGAAATGGTTGAGATTAGTGTTGGTTGCTTTAACAGGAAATTGAGGACTTTAATTCTCAATGAGAAGATGCTTTCGGGTTTCACCAAAAGAAGAAACTCTCAAAACACTTCATGCGTTGTCACCCAACTGGAACAAGCCATCCGGGTGACAATGGTCTAAAGCCAGACTGTTCCTCTTTCATTTGCAAAGGGGCGTCTTTAGTTTCCACGGAAAATGTCCACGAAAGAAAATCACCAGCGCACTGTGTGAGTATGGCTGCAGTAATTACCAAGGTCACAATGTCTAATTAATAACAAAACCCCAGCTAACGAGCATCTGTAATTACAATCAGACTGCTCTCTAAATAGGCTGTGTGATTAACAATTAGAAGCTATTATAACAAGGGTCCTTCAATTAATACCTGCCTCCAGGCAAGATGGGGAGAGAGAGACAGAAGAAAAGGACGGAGTTTAGGAGACTGAATGAATGAAGACTTACTGTGTTGTGTGTGTGAGTTCTACAGCAGCAGTTAAAGCGCACACATATTGTTAAGCATTTAATGAAAAGCACCAGATGTACTGAGTCACACAGACAACAAGAGGAGATGCAACGTCATGAGCTCAGTTATTTATATCAATGTTCATTAAATCAAATTAGGCAACATTCAATCATTACTTTATAGACATCCACATGAACAAAGAAAAAAGTGCAATATTCCTGAGTGCTCTTCTTACATATACTACGATGCTATTCTGTTTTGACTTTGGTAGCTAATTAAAAACACATTTTTTATTCTATAAATGTATCAATCTGACATTGAAGCTGTGGTAGATAACACATATCTACTTGATGTGATGATCAGCAGTTAGTATACATTTTTACTATGAATTGAGTGGTTCTCAGGACCCACAGCACTGCTGCTTCTTATCTGCTAGTCCTTGTCATCTGCCTGATGTCCCTGGGATGAGTCACGACGGATCAATGGATGATGGGCTATACCAGGTTTTTATAATCCCTTGACTCGAATACTTCATGTTGCTGTATTTTTATCAACAGGTGAAAAGTAGTAACCTGACCTGACAGATGGTTTGTTACACAGAACTATCTGAGAAGCTGTAATTGGAAACTACATGGAAAAGGGAAGGCACTTAAAAAAAATACTTGGCAGGTGACCAGATGAACCATCTGTCAATCAAAATCTTGCCAGATCCATTGGGAAGGAGAGCGAAAATGCTTCCACACACAGACCGAACGACAGCCTCACATCGGTAACATAATGTTATTAGGTTTGATAATGGGAGAGCAAATCTCTTAAATCTATATCTCATCACATTATGTCTATTAAAATAAACTTCCTGATATTTTGCTTCTATTTTTAGTTTGTAAGAACAATCTTAATGTTTGTTTAAATGCAAAACTACAAATCTGACAGTATCAGATAGAGCTCTGTGTGTGTGTGTGTGTGTGTGTGTGTGTGTGTGTGTGTGTGTGTGTGTGGACATGTGTGTCATTTTAGGTCCACGCCTGGCCATGCACACACACAAACACACACACACACACACACACACACAAATAATTAGAAATGTCACATAGAGATTAAAGGTAAATTCAGGAATGTAAAACGTTGTACTTTTTAAACAAGTTTATATATCAAAAAGAAAACTCAATTTAACAACAACAAAAAAAGACATTAGCTGTCACTGAGCAGCTGAATTAAAAATAGACCAATTCTAATACAATCTGCCAACAATGGAGGTCTCTCTTGAGAAACTAAAATGATTTTTTCTTGCTTTCATTTTTATTATGTTTTTATTTTTGCACCACTTTCTTTCACAACCAACCAATTTCATATCAATTAATTCTGAAGTTATTATCATGTTGAGACCTGCTGACGTACCTGTTTTAAAGTGGTGAGGTGGGAGGGACAGACAAACACAGGACTTTCACCCAGGAGATCATTTGTCTTGTCCCTGTGAAACTAAAAGTCAACATTGAGGTTTTTTGTCACGTCAGTTGTTCGTAATGTGACTCGCTAGTCAGTCTTTTGAAAGACTGATATGTCACTTGGTAGTCATGGGAGTTGCTTGCCAGTCAAGTTAACATCAAGGGTGAACTTTGCTTTTGATGCCTAAACCTAAACTTCCTGTGACATAGACATTAATTACATTATTTTAATCACTTACATAATTGTATTTGTACAAGTTGTACAATTTTACACTATTTGATCATTATTTTATTAATATTTTTTTTGCATTTAAGTTTGTAAAATGTGATTCTATTTTATAATTTTTTTTTATTCATATGTTATTGCATTTAAGATGTATACTTTTATTTATGGTTATTTTAGCTTTTATTTCAAGCGGTTTAAATATTATTGTTGTAGTTTTTAATTATTTTTGATTACATGTTTATTATCTTATTTTTAAACATGCATTGGTCTCAATTGATCAAATTGTTGAAAATTACTATTATTCTTTTTTTTGTGGTTCTCACGGTCCACGTTTGTTTTCCGTGTTATTTCCGTCCGTCATCCGTGAAGTATTTTGAAGTGCACTAACCTGTATGAAAGGTGCTATATACGATATACAGCTTGATTGATTGATCTGTTAGTAGTTTGCCATGCTGGGAAAGCTGAGCATGATGGAATTCATTCTGGATTGATGGTCATGTTCAGCAGTTTCTTCTTGTGATACAGAGAAACACACACACACATGCATCATGCTTAGCTGAAATTACAGGGACAGGAATCAGATTTGTTTTTACAAAATCTGTCACCAAGAAGAATTACAGTTTACCCATACGCTCATACTGTATATTTAGTAGTCACAAATAAATATAGGAGTGAAGCCAGTTTTCCCACAGTGGTTTACATTCTACTCAGATAATACACATTTGGAGGATACAGCTGGATCCTTGAAATTTTTTAATGCATTTTGCATGAAACTAGAAACCTTTAAAGGCAGTAAATCAGCAATCAGCAGCTCTGATTAAAGAAGATTAGTCCTGGTATTTACATCATCTGCACTGCAAGTTATTATAATATCAATCCAGCCATAGTTGGCAGTTGAATGTGGGCTAGAGGCAGTGCTTCTTGTGAGATTAGAGACGTGAGTTTTCCATGATGCTGCTGCACGGGGACATAAACCAGGACTGGGACAACACTCAGTACGCCTGCAGATAGCAGACTAACTGGTCTATATGTCTTTTATGAGTGTTTAAGTGCATGTCAATTACAGCAGACAGACAGAGCGAGGATAATGGAGTGTGAAATGACTGTAACCGCAGTGCGCTTAGCTGAGAGTAGCATGTTGTCAACCATAACTAATCTGCTTGTCCGCTCATAATAGCAGCCCTTCAAATGCCCTATTCTACAACCTGCATTTACATTGCATTAACACTATTTACACACAGCTTTTACGTGTCTTTAACAATAGAAGCCACACAAGCAGGCTGAGCTTGTGTGTGCTGAAGTGTGACGTAAAGTAACAAAAGCGAAAAGGCAGGCAGGTTACGGATCCTCTGGGAAGAAAATGACTGTAACTAATGTGCGGATAGCAGATGTTTTATAT